>NC_084615.1:11658647-11738647 GCF_033978795.1 Nerophis ophidion
CCATGCTGGTGAAGGACAGCATGTGACACTTGATTAGGAACACCTGCACAGCCTTAAAACCCCCAAAACGGTGGAACCTCCAAACTCAAATGCCCTTCAAAATAAAAGTCAACATGTAGGATGAACTGGACAACAGTGTTGTCCACCACGCTGGTGAAGGACAGCATGTGACACTTGATTAGGAACACCTGCACAGCCTTAAAACCCCCAAAACGGTGGAACCTCCAAACTCAAATGCCCTTCAAAATAAAAGTCAACGTTTAGGATGAACTGGACAACAGTGTTGTCCACCATGCTGGTGAAGGACAGCATGTGACACTTGATTAGGTACACCTGCACAGCCTTTAAAACCCCAACCTGTTGGAACCTCCAAACTCAAACGCCCTTCAAAATAAAAGTCAACATGTAGGATGAACTGGACAACAGTGTTGTCCACCATGCTGGTGAAGGACAGCATAGGACAGTTGATTAGGTACACCTGCACAGCCTTTAAAACCCCAACCTGTTGGAACCTCCAAACTCAAACGCCCTTCAAAATAAAAGTCAACATGTAGGATTTTTATTCGACAACAGTGTTGTCCACCATGTTGGTGGAGGACAGCATGGGACACTTGATATAGGTCTTAACAACCCCAACCTGCTGGAACCTCCCAACTCAAACGCCCTTCAAAATAAAAGTCAACATCTAGGATTTTTATTCAACAACAGTGTTGTCCACCATGCTGGTGAAGGACAACATGTGACACTTGATTAGGTACACCTGCACGGCCTTAAAACCCCAACCTGCTGGAACCTCCAAACTCAAACGCCCTTCAAAATAAAAGTCAACATGTAGGATGAACTGGACAACAGTGTTGTCCACCATGCTGGTGAAGGACAGCATAGGACAGTTGATTAGGTACACCTGCACGGCCTTTAAAACCCCCAAAACGGTGGAACCTCCAAACTGAAACGCCCTTCAAAATAAAAGTCAACATGTAGGATTAAGTTGTTGAAGAGGAAAAGTGTGATGATAACCACAGAACGGGCAATGGAACTGGCAGCAGCGTCTTTAATCTGGTACAAAATGGCCACAGCTGGAATAAACCACCAGGTCTCCTCTCAAATAAATGATCTTTGACAGGAGTTTTTGTAGAAAGTCCTTAAAAAGAGCACAGCACTGCTATTTGCATTGCAGTACAGCATATGATCAAAAACTACACAGAGTTCTTGTCGAAAAGAAGAAGTTTGACTTGCTTTTTTGTTGTTGTTGCAGTATGCTGCCTAAAAACAGCAGAGGCTTCCTGACATAGAGAAGATATTTGACTATTTTTCCTGCACATTCTCAAAAAGACCCCAGACTTTCTGTCTTACAGTACATGTTTATTTTGAGCGTTTGCATTCTCAAAAACGACAAACAGTCCTGTCAAATGAAGGATCTTATGTATGTTGTTTTGCACTTTAGTACAATCTCAGTTAACTTCTTGTTATTTTGCAGTCTCTCCCTAAAAACAGCAAAACACTCCTCTCATACGGAGAATCTGGGTAATATTTTTGCAGTGCAGAGCATTCTCAAAACCGGCAGACTACATTCTCAAAAACAGAACAATTTAGCTGTCATACAAATAATCTGAGAGACGTTTTTGCAGTACAGAGTATTCTCAAAAACAGCTACCTTTTCCTGTCTTTGAAATGATCTTTGAGTAGTGTTTTTGCAGTACAGTACATTCTCAAAAACAACAGAACATGCCTGTCTAATAGAAGATCTTTGCAAATTTTTTTGCACTGCAGAGCATTCTCAAAAACAGCAGATACTTTCTTGTCCAACAGAATGTGCTTTACCTGTGTTTTTGCAGTACAGTCTATTCTCAAAAACAACAAACATACTCCTGTCAAATGAGGGATCGTTGATATTTTTTTTGCAGTCCAGTACATTCAAAAAACAACAAACACATTCCTGTCAAACAAAGGAATGTTATTTTTATTTTTTTCAGTACAGTGCATTCTAAAAATAACGACAGACCTCTGTCTTGTAGAGGATATTTGTATTTTTTTGCAGTGTCTCCTTAAAAACAGCAAAACACTGAGTAACATTTTTGCTGTTCAGAGCATTCTCCAAAACAACAGACTACATTCTCAAAAACAACATATTACGTTCTCAAAAACAGCAAAACATTGCTGTCATAGACATAATCTGAGTAACAGTTTTGCAGTTCAGAGCATTCTCAAAAACAACAGACTACTTTCTCAAAAACAACAGACAACATTCTCAAAAACAGCAAAAAATGGTGTCATACAAAGAAACTGAGTAACATTTTTGCAGTATAGAGCATTCTCAAAAACAAAAGAGTATGTTCTCAAAAACAACAGACTATATTCTCAAAAACAGCAAAGCATTGATTCCTACAAATAACCTGAGTAACGTTTTTGCAGAACTGAACATTCTCAAATAAAACATACTAAATTAAAAAAACAACAACAGACTACATTCTCAAAAACCGCAAAGCATTGGTGTCATACAAAGAATCTGAGTAACATTTTTGCAGTTTAGAGCATTTCTCAAAAACAACAGACCACATCCTAAAAAACAGCAAAGCTTTGCCCTCATACAACGATTCCGAGTAACATTTTTGCTGTACAAAGTATTCGCAAAAACAGCTGACATTACACATTCTCAAAAACAGCAAAGCCTTCTTGTCATAAAGATCATATTTGACTAATGTTTTTACAGTACATTACATTCTCAAAAACAGCAGAGCCTTCCGGTCTTATAGAATCTGTTTTTGCAGTACAATACATTCTCAAAAACCTCACACACTTCTGTCATACAAAGAATCTGATCAGCATCGTTGCAGTACATGGATTCTCAAAAACAGAATAGACTACCTTCTCGAAAACAGCAAAACTTTCCTGCTACACAGTTTATATCTGACGAATGATTTCACAGTGGACTACATTCTCAAAAACAACAGGACATTCCCGTTTTAGAGGGAGTACCACTTTTGTTTTTTTGTTTTTCAGGATCTACAGCAAAAAGCGCAGTCACAAATCTCCTATCAGACAAACTCTCTGTTGTTTTTAGGAATTTTTAGTGGATTGCGAATGCTACTCAGTAATGATCTGTACCTATGACAGGAGCACTCTGCTGTTTTCAGGACCTAATACTAAAAGGTGCTAGTCAAAGATCCTCTATATGACAGGAATTGTTCGGTTTTGAGAAAGTGCTAAGTCAAATATGTTCTGTATGACAGGAAGGCTTGGCTGTTTTTGAGAATGTACCATACTGCAGAAATCCTACTCAGAGATCCCCTATATGACAGGAGCCCTTGGCTGTTTTAAAAGACCTACTATGTACAAAAATCACTGTTTTTGAGAATGTACTGTAGCTACTGCAAAGCCACTGGTCAAAATAGTCGGTTTTTAAAGGACCCACCACAAAAAGACTGTTTTTGAGAATGTAACATTCCTCTAAATGACTGGAGCACTCTGCTGTTTTTAAGGACCTACTGTACGTAGCTCCTGATGCTACACAGAGATCCTCTATAAGATAGCAGTGCTGGGCTGTTTTTGAAGGACCCACCACAAAAACACTGTTTTTGAGAATGTAACACACAGCAAATATGTGACTTAGAGATTTTCTAAATGACTGGTCCTACTATTACTACACGATAAACGCTGTTTTTGGGGATGCACTCAAGCTACTCAATAAACAATATTGTAATATGTTCTATACAACATGAAAGCTCTGCTGTTTTAGGGACCCACAAACAATGTTTTTGAGAATGTTTCGTACAGCAGAAATACTACAAAGAGATCCACTATATGACGATTATTTTCTGCTGTTTTCAAGGACCCACCACAAAAACACTGTTTTTGAGAATATAACATATGGCAAAAATGTGATTTACAGATCCTCCAAATGACTGGAGCGCTCTGCTGTTTTTAAGGACCTACTATTACTACACAATAACTGCTGTTTTTGAGGATTCCCCTTAAGCTACTGCAAAAACAATCATCAAATATCTTCTGTATAACAGGAAGCTACTGCTCTTTTTAAGAACCCACTACAATAATACTGTTTTTGAGAATGTATCACACTGCAAAAATGCTACTTAAAGAACCTTATATGAAAAACAACTTCTGGGAGCTACTATGTACAAAAATAGACATTTCAAAGACATTCTGTTGGACAGGAAGGCTCCACCGTTTTTGAGAATTGACTCTAGTGCTACCTAAAGATTTGCTAAATGAGAGGAGTGCTCTGCTGTTTTTAAGAACCTACTGGATACACACAAATGCTGTTTTTGACAATGTACTGTATAGTTACTACAAAAACAGCAGTTAAATATGCTCTCCAGTATAAGACAGGAAGGTTCTGCTGCTGCATACTTTTACATATTTATTGTCTTTTCATCCAAGTATTTATTAATAACTATAACTATTATGTCTGACTGTAACTATAACTATGTTTAACTATGACTATAACCATAACTATAACTATTATGAGTAAGTATAACTACCATGTATAACTATAATGATGACTGTAACTATAACTATTGTGTCTAACTATAACTATTATACATAACTATATTGATATTATAACCACAATCTATAACTATAATTATGACTACAACTATTGTGTCGAACTATAACTTATATGTATAATTATAACAATAACTATAACTACTGTGTCTAACTATAAATATGACTATATTTATAACTATTGTGTCTAACTATAACCATCATTATTAGTATTATGTATAACTATAATTATGCCTATGACTATAACTATTATGTATAACAATAATTATTATGTATAACTAAAAACAATGAAAATAATAATTATGTATAACTATAACTATAACTATAACATAACGTGTAACTATGACTATAACTATAATGTACAACTATAATTAATGTGTATAACTATGACTATCACTATAATGTATAACTATAACTAATACGTTTAACTATGACTGTAACTATAACGTACAACTAACTAATATGTATAACTATAACATAACGTGTAACTATGACTATAACTATAATGTACAACTATAATTAATGTGTATAACTATGACTATCACTATAATGTATAACTGTAACTAATACGTGTAACTATGACTGTAATTATAACTTACAACTAACTAATATGTATAACTATAACAATAACTATAACATATAACTATAGCTAATATGTATAACTATAACGTATAACTATACCGTATAACTATAACTATAACTAATATTTATAACTATGACTATAAATATAACGTATAACTATAACATATATGTATAACTCTAACTAATATGTATAACTATGACTATAACTAATGTGTAACTATGACTATAACTATAAGGTATAACTATAACTATTATTTATAACTATGACTATAACTATAACTAATATGTATAATTATAACTAATTTGTATAACTGACTATAACTATAACTTTTATGTATAACGTATAACCATAACTATAAATAATATGTACAACTATAACTATTATTTGTAACTATAACGTATAATTATAACTAATATTTACAACTATGACTATAACTAAAACGTATAACTATAACTGATATGTATAACTAACTATTATGTATAACTATGTCTATAACTAATATGTGTAACTATGACTATAACTATAAGGTATAACTATAACTATTATTTATAACTATGACTATAACTATAACTAATATGTATAATTATAACTAATTTGTATAACTGACTATAACTATAACTTTTATGTATAACGTATAACCATAACTATAAATAATATGTACAACTATAACTATTATTTGTAACTATAACGTATAATTATAACTATTATGTTTAACTATGACTATAACTAATATGTGTAACTATGACTATAACTATAATGTACAACTATAATTAATGTTTATAACTATGACTATCACTATAATGTATAACTGTAACTAATACGTGTAACTATGACTGTAACTATAACTTACAAATAACTCATATGTATAACTATAACAATAACTATAACATATAACTATAGCTAATATGTATAACTATAACTTATAACTATACCGTATAACTATAACTAATATTTATAACTATAACTATAAATATAACGTATAACTATAACAGATATGTATAACTCTAACTAATATGTATAACTATGACTATAACTAATGTGTAACTATGACTATAACTATAAGGTATAACTATAACTATTATTTAGAACTATGACTATAACTATAACTAATATGTATAATTATAACAAATTTGTATAACTGACTATAACTATAACTTTTATGTATAACGTATAACCATAACTATAACTAATATGTACAACTATGACTATAACTAAAACGTATAACTATAACTGATATGTATAACTAACTATTATGTATAACTATGTCTATAACTAATATGTGTAATTATGACTATAACTATAATGTACAACTATAATTAATGTGTATAACTATGACTATCACTATAATGTATAACTGTAACTAATACGTGTAACTATGACTGTAACTATAACTTACAAATAACTAATATGTACAACTATAACAATAACTATAACATATAACTATAGCTAATATGTATAACTATAACTTATAACTATACCGTATAACTATAACTAATATTTATAACTATAACTATAAATATAACGTATAACTATAACAGATATGTATAACTATAACTAATATGTATAACTATGACTATAACTAATGTGTAACTATGACTATAACTATAAGGTATAACTATAACAATTATTTATAACTATGACTATAACTATAACTAATATGTATAATTATAACTAATTTGTATAACTGACTATAACTATAACTTTTATGTATAACGTATAACCATAACTATAACTAATATGTACAACTATAACTATTATTTGTAACTATAACGTATAACTATAACTAATATTTACAACTATGACTATAACTAAAACGTATAACTATAACTGATATGTATAATTAACTATTATGTATAACAATGACTATAACTAATATGTGTAACTATGACTATAACTATAATGTACAACTATAATTAATGTGTATAACTATGACTATCACTATAATGTATAACTGTAACTAATACGTGTAACTATGACTGTAACTATAACTTACAACTAACTAATATGTATAACTATAACAATAACTAAAACATATAACTGTAGCTAATATGTATAACTATAACTTATAACTATACCGTATAACTATAACTATAACTAATATTTATAACTATGACTATACATATAACGTATAACTATAACAGATATGTATAACTCTAACTAATATGTATAACTATGACTATAACTAATGTGTAACTATGACTATAACTATAAGGTATAACTATAACTATTATTTATAACTATGACTATAACTATAACTAATATGTATAATTATAACTAATTTGTATAACTGACTATAACTATAACTTTTATGTATAACGTATAACCATAACTATAACTAATATGTACAACTATAACTATTATTTGTAACTAGAACGTATAACTATAACTAATATTTACAACTATGACTATAACTAAAACGTATAACTATAACTGATATGTATAACTAACTATTATGTATAACTATGACTATAACTAATATGTGTAACTATGACTATAACTATAATGTACAACTATAATTAATGTGTATAACTATGACTATCACTATAATGTATAACTGTAACTAATACGTGTAACTATGACTGTAACTATAACTTACAACTAAATAATATGTATAACTATAACATTAACTATAACATATAACTATAGCTAATATGTATAACTATAACTTATAACTATACCGTATAACTATAACTATAACTAATATTTATAACTATAACTAGAAATATAATGTATAACTATAACAGATATGTATAACTCTAACTAATATGTATAACTATAACGACTGCGTTGGATCCATTGTGGATCGAGCTTTCACGGTTGTCGTAGTGGTTTGTGCAGCCCTTTGAGACACTAGTGATTTAGGGCTATATAAGTAAACATTGATTGATTGATTGAACTATGACTATAACTAATGTGTAACTATGACTATAACTATAAGGTATAACTATAACTATTATTTATAACCATGACTATAACTTTAACTAATATGTATAATTATAACTAATTTGTATAACTGACTATAACTATAACTTTTATGTATAAAGTATAACCATAACTATAACTAATATGTACAACTATAACTATTATTTGTAACTATAACGTATAACTATAACTAATGTTTACAACTATGACTATAACTAAAACGTATAACTATAACTGATATGTATAACTAATTATTATGCGTAACTATGACTATAACTATAAGGTATAACTATAACTATTATTTATAACCATGACTATAACTATAACTAATATGTATAATTATAACTAATTTGTATTACTGACTATAACTATAACTTTTATGTATAACGTATAACCATAACTATAACTAATATGTACAACTATAACTATTATTTGTAACTATAACGTATAACTATAACTAATATTTACAACTATGACTATAACTAAAACGTATAACTATAACTGATATGTATAATTAACTATTATGTATAACAATGACTATAACTAATATGTGTAACTATGACTATAACTATAATGTACAACTATAATTAATGTGTATAACTATGACTATCACTATAATGTATAACTGTAACTAATACGTGTAACTATGACTGTAACTATAACTTACAACTAACTAATATGTATAACTATAACAATAACTAAAACATATAACTGTAGCTAATATGTATAACTATAACTTATAACTATACCGTATAACTATAACTAATATTTATAACTATGACTATACATATAACGTATAACTATAACAGATATGTATAACTCTAACTAATATGTATAACTATGACTATAACTAATGTGTAACTATGACTATAACTATAAGGTATAACTATAACTATTATTTATAACTATGACTATAACTATAACTAATATGTATAATTATAACTAATTTGTATAACTGACTATAACTATAACTTTTATGTATAACGTATAACCATAACTATAACTAATATGTACAACTATAACTATTATTTGTAACTAGAACGTATAACTATAACTAATATTTACAACTATGACTATAACTAAAACGTATAACTATAACTGATATGTATAACTAACTATTATGTATAACTATGACTATAACTAATATGTGTAACTATGACTATAACTATAATGTACAACTATAATTAATGTGTATAACTATGACTATCACTATAATGTATAACTGTAACTAATACGTGTAACTATGACTGTAACTATAACTTACAACTAAATAATATGTATAACTATAACATTAACTATAACATATAACTATAGCTAATATGTATAACTATAACTTATAACTATACCGTATAACTATAACTATAACTAATATTTATAACTATAACTAGAAATATAATGTACAACTATAACAGATATGTATAACTCTAACTAATATGTATAACTATAACGACTGCGTTGGATCCATTGTGGATCGAGCTTTCACGGTTGTCGTAGTGGTTTGTGCAGCCCTTTGAGACACTAGTGATTTAGGGCTATATAAGTAAACATTGATTGATTGATTGAACTATGACTATAACTAATGTGTAACTATGACTATAACTATAAGGTATAACTATAACTATTATTTATAACCATGACTATAACTTTAACTAATATGTATAATTATAACTAATTTGTATAACTGACTATAACTATAACTTTTATGTATAAAGTATAACCATAACTATAACTAATATGTACAACTATAACTATTATTTGTAACTATAACGTATAACTATAACTAATGTTTACAACTATGACTATAACTAAAACGTATAACTATAACTGATATGTATAACTAATTATTATGCGTAACTATGACTATAACTATAAGGTATAACTATAACTATTATTTATAACCATGACTATAACTATAACTAATATGTATAATTATAACTAATTTGTATTACTGACTATAACTATAACTTTTATGTATAACGTATAACCATAACTATAACTAATATGTACAACTATAACTATTATTTGTAACTATAACGTATAACTATAACTAATATTTACAACTATGACTATAACTAAAACGTATAACTATAACTGATATGTATAATTAACTATTATGTATAACAATGACTATAACTAATATGTGTAACTATGACTATAACTATAATGTACAACTATAATTAATGTGTATAACTATGACTATCACTATAATGTATAACTGTAACTAATACGTGTAACTATGACTGTAACTATAACTTACAACTAACTAATATGTATAACTATAACAATAACTAAAACATATAACTGTAGCTAATATGTATAACTATAACTTATAACTATACCGTATAACTATAACTAATATTTATAACTATGACTATACATATAACGTATAACTATAACAGATATGTATAACTCTAACTAATATGTATAACTATGACTATAACTAATGTGTAACTATGACTATAACTATAAGGTATAACTATAACTATTATTTATAACTATGACTATAACTATAACTAATATGTATAATTATAACTAATTTGTATAACTGACTATAACTATAACTTTTATGTATAACGTATAACCATAACTATAACTAATATGTACAACTATAACTATTATTTGTAACTAGAACGTATAAGTATAACTAATATTTACAACTATGACTATAACTAAAACGTATAACTATAACTGATATGTATAACTAACTATTATGTATAACTATGACTATAACTAATATGTGTAACTATGACTATAACTATAATGTACAACTATAATTAATGTGTATAACTATGACTATCACTATAATGTATAACTGTAACTAATACGTGTAACTATGACTGTAACTATAACTTACAACTAAATAATATGTATAACTATAACATTAACTATAACATATAACTATAGCTAATATGTATAACTATAACTTATAACTATACCGTATAACTATAACTATAACTAATATTTATAACTATAACTAGAAATATAATGTATAACTATGACAGATATGTATAACTCTAACTAATATGTATAACTATAACGACTGCGTTGGATCCATTGTGGATCGAGCTTTCACGGTTGTCGTAGTGGTTTGTGCAGCCCTTTGAGACACTAGTGATTTAGGGCTATATAAGTAAACATTGATTGATTGATTGAACTATGACTATAACTAATGTGTAACTATGACTATAACTATAAGGTATAACTATAACTATTATTTATAACCATGACTATAACTTTAACTAATATGTATAATTATAACTAATTTGTATAACTGACTATAACTATAACTTTTATGTATAAAGTATAACCATAACTATAACTAATATGTACAACTATAACTATTATTTGTAACTATAACGTATAACTATAACTAATGTTTACAACTATGACTATAACTAAAACGTATAACTATAACTGATATGTATAACTAATTATTATGCGTAACTATGACTATAACTATAAGGTATAACTATAACTATTATTTATAACCATGACTATAACTATAACTAATATGTATAATTATAACTAATTTGTATTACTGACTATAACTATAACTTTTATGTATAACGTATAACCATAACTATAACTAATATGTACAACTATAACTATTATTTGTAACTATAACGTATAACTATAACTAATATTTACAACTATGACTATAACTAAAACGTATAACTATAACTGATATGTATAACTAACTATTATGTATAACTATGACTATAACTAATATGTGTAACAATGACTATAACTATTATGTATAACTATGACTATATCTATAACTAATTAGAGTAACTCTAAATATAACTAATATGTATAACTAACTAATATGTATAACTGACTATAACTATTATGTATAACATATAAATATAACAATAACATATAACTATAACTAATATGTATAACTATAACTATAACATACAACTATAATTAATATGTATAACTACAACTTTAACTATAACGTAAAACTATAATAAACATGTATAACTATGACTAGAACTATAATTTGTGTAAGTAACAATTGTGTTGATTAGCACAAATAAGCTAACTATGAATATGATCTGTCCTGTTTAATTAGTGCACAACAATCACATTTATCACAATAATGCGACTCTGAGCAGGAAGTGAGCGTGACTGTGGGTGACGTCATGATTGATAAAAAATAGATGCATGCTTTTATTTTCCTATTTAAATGAATCATCCTCTGCATGACCTGCTGAACTTTTGACCCCCGGAAATGCACTTCCTCTCGCACAGGAAGTGACATCAGGGAGGAAAAAAAGGCAAGATTGTCGCAGGATGGATGGAGTGTGTGGGGTGGCCACTGTGCTAGAGGAGCTCCTGCTTCTTGCTCACCTGCGGGATGCGAGTGGTGCTGAGGAGAGGACGCGGGAAAAGGACGCGGGAAAAGGACGCGGGAGACACGTGAGTCGCTGGCTGCTTTCTTCTCATGCAACTTCTCATCTTTTTTTTTTTTACTTTATTTTGAAAATCCAATCGCCTCCCGGCATGCGGCGTGCACGACACGCGTGTGTGTGTGTGCGTGTGTGTGCGTGTGTGTGCGTAGCATGTTCCCGCGTCATGCTTTGTCATTGGCGTGACGTCACGTGCAACCAGACAGCTGCAGTCACGTGCTTGTCTACTCGCTCACGGCGTGTCGCAGGGCGCGTGCGTGCGCGTGTTTGTGTGCGTGCGTGTGTGAGTATGTGCGTGTGCGTGCGCATGTGCGTGTGTGTGTGTGTGTGTGTGCGCGGGAACGTCAGCACCTTTATTTGGCACTCGTTAGAAATACAACTACTTTAAAAGATTGACTTTTATGTATTTGTACTGTGGAATGGTGGAGTTATATGTACTTGCATTATTTGTATGGTGGTTATCATTAATAACTGGAGGGATGAGCGATAGCATTATTTGTATGGTGGTTATCATTAATAACTGGGGAGAGGAGCAACAGCATTATTTGTATGGTGGTTATCATTAATAACTGGGGGGAGGAGCAATAGCATTATTTGTATGGTGGTTATCATTAATAACTGGGGAGAGGAGCAATAGCATTATTTGTATGGTGGTTATCATTAATAACTTGTGGGAGGAGCGATATCATTATTTGTATGGTGGTTATCAGTAATAACTGGGGGGAGGAGCAATAGCATTATTTGTATGGTGGTTATCATTAATAACTGGGGAGAGGAACAATAGCATTATTTGTATGGTGGTTATCATTAACAACTTGTGGGAGGAGCGATATCATTATTTGTATGGTGGTTATCATTAATAACTGGGGAGAGGAGCAATACCATTATTTGTATGGTGGTTACCATTAATAACTGGGGGGAGGAGCAATAACATTATTTGTATGGTGGTTATCATTAATAACTGGGGAGAGGAGCAATAGCATTATTTGTATGGTGTTATCATTAATAACTGGGGAGAGGAGCAATAGCATTATTTGTATGATGGTTATCATTAATAACTGGGGAGAGGAGCAATAGCATTATTTGTATGGTGGTTATCATTAATAACTGGGGGGAGGAGCAATAGCATTATTTGTATGGTGGTTATCATTAATAACTGGGGAGAGGAGCAATAGCATTATTTGTATGGTGGTTATCATTAATAACTGGGGAGAGGAGCAATAGCATTATTTGTATGGTGGTTATCATTAACAACTTGTGGGAGGAGCGATATCATTATTTGTATGGTGGTTATCATTAATAACTGGGGGGAGGAGCAATAGCACTACTACTACACACAAATGGCCGTCCTGCAGGAGAGATCTTACTTAACTGCTCAGATCCAGGATTAATGGTCTTAGTCAGACCCTGACCTTGGTCTCACTCCGCTGCATGCTAGGCGGCTGAGGCATGCCGTGCACTCGATTATGTCGGCTTGGGAAGAAATAAAGTTGAATTGAGATTGTTTGCATACCAGGCACTCATTTATCTCGCGTTTGGAAGAATTAAAGTTGAATTCAGATTATATGCACGCCATGCACTCGATTATGTCGCATTTCAAATAATTAACGTTGAATTGAGTTTTATTTGCATGCCATGCACTTGTTTAAATGTATATATATATGTATATATATATATATATATATATATATATATATATATATATATATATATATATAGATATTGACTTTTGCAGACTCCTCTGGCGTATGAAATGAGGCATGAAGCATATTGGTAGGTGCGGCAGGTAGACATATCCGTAGGTGGGGCAGGTAGGCAGGTTGCAGGCCAGCAGAGTGTGTGTGTGTGTGTGTGTGTGTGTGTGTGTATGTGAGCGAACTGTGGTGCTGAAATAAATATAGTACATTCTATTCTACATTCTATTCTATTCTATGTACAGTAAATGGCAGTATTGTCCTGTTTAAGAGTGTCACAAGTTCACAACATTGGAGTTTACGGCAGACAAACTGCTTTACGGTGGACGAAAACATGACTGCTGTTGTTGTATGTTGTTACCGCGCTGGGAGGACTTTAATGAAACTGCCTAACAATAAACCCACATAAGAAGCCAAGAACTCGCCCTCGATCATTCTACAGTTATAACGTCATGGGGCAGACACGCTGTTTATATTGTGGGGAAGCGGACGTGAAAACAGGCTGTCCTCACTCAGGTCCGTATGGAGCTGGAGGGGGCGTGGCCTCCAGCTCCGCCTGAATTTCGGGAGATTTTCGGGAGAAAACTTGTCCCGGGAGGTTTTCGGGAGAGGCGCTGAATTTCGGGAGTCTCCCGGAAAATCCGGGAGGGTTGGCAAGTATGACGTGTGTGTGTGTGTGTGTGTGTGTTTGTGTAAGTCACACTGCTGATGTCCATCCATGTGCACTGCTGGTTTCATTATGTGAGCTTTGCGTGCAGACCTTATGTCCCGGGTGAATGAAGGCGGCCAGATGCAAACGCTCAGCCGCCGTGTCGCCGGCCTGGCTGTGTCAGGGGTGGACATGGCGGGCGAGCCGGGCCTTGAAAGCAGGGGCGTGCTTAAGAGTAATTAGTCGGTGGCGTGGGGTCGTATATCGGGTGCGGTGACAGGGTGCGGGCAGGGGGCTTATTGGCAGCCGACAGGTGCAAAAGGGGGAGCGAGGCATGTGTCGGAATGGAAAGCGGGTCACGTCATGTCCACATTGTGGGAGGAGTCACATGCTGCCTGACCGCTAGCATGCTAGCACACGGCGTGCACCGGCATGTGCGTGGCATGCTGGGTCGGGGGCGGGGTCAGAAGATGTTTTGCTCATCTGTCATAGCGCGTCTAACTCAACCACGAAGGTGGGGGGACACTTTTTTTTGTTGCAGCACCCGCGTGTCCGCCACTATTATACTGACCCCCCCCCCACCCACGCTTTGATCACTAAGCGCTGCACAAATGTGACCACTTTGGACAGATTTCATGCTGGAAGTTGTCACTTTGATTCTGCTGTGCACACACACACACACACACACACACTGACAGACAGGCCATTGTGGCGTCCATGATGGGGGGGAGAGTTGTCCAGTTTGCTGCTGTACTTCCTGGCCGTCGTGCTTGAACTCAGTAATCCTGTTTCCAAATGTTCCGTCTTGACGTGAGAGCCCAGACAGGATGTGAAAGTGGCTCTCGTTTAGCATTCCTCTGGGCTTTACGGGCAGGTGTTTGACATTACCGGCAGGATATTTATTGGACGACTTTAAAGGCTACTTACTTTTGTTGCCTCTTTTGCTTACCTCTCAATTAGACTCAAACACACAAGAAGGCGTCCGACGTGTCAACAAGGACGCTCGTATTTGGAAGGATGTTGCATGTAGGCAGAAGTATTTAGCACAGGGGCGTCCAAACTTTATCACTTGGGGGATGCATTGGGCTAAAGAAAATTAGTCATATATATATATATATATATATATATATATATATATATATATATATATATATGTATATATGATTTGCAAATTCTTTTCAACTTATATTCAATTGAATAGACTGCAAAGACAAGATATTTCATGTTCCACTTTGCATCAGTCCATCCTAGATGAGCTTGGTCCCAGCAAAGCGTTTCTGGGTGTTGTTGATAAATGGCTTTGGCTTTGCATAGTAGAGTTTTAACTCGCATTTACAGACATAGCGACCAACTGTAGTTACTGACAGTGGTTTTATGAAGTGTTTCTTAGCCCACGTGGTGATATCCTTTACACACCGATGTGGCTTTTTGGTGCAGTGGCGCCGGAGAGATCCAAGGTGTGTAATATCATGGCTTACTTGCAGTGATTTCTCCAGATTCTCCGAAACCTTTTGATGATGTGTATGTATATATATATGTATATATATATATATATGTATATATATATATATATATATATATATATATATATATATATATATATATATATATATATATATATGTATATATATATATATATATATATATATATATATATATATATATATATATATATATATATATATATATATATATATATATATATGATTTGCAAATTCTTTTCAACTTATATTCAATTGAATAGACTGCAAAGACAAGATATTTCATGTTCCACTTTGCATCAGTCCATCCTAGATGAGCTCAGTCCCAGCAAAGCGTTTCTGGGTGTTGTTGATAAATGGCTTCGGCTTTGCATAGTAGAGTTTTAACTCGCACTTACAGACGTAGCGGCCAACTGTAGTTACTGACAGTGGTTTTATGAAGTGTTTCTTAGCCCATGTGGTGATATCCTTTACACACTGATGTGGCTTTTTGATGCAGTGGCGCCAGAGACATCCTAGGTGTGTAATATCATGGCTTACTTGCAGTGATTTCTCCAGATTCTCCGAAACCTTTTGATGATGTGTATATATATATATATATATATATATATATATATATATATATATATATATATATATATATATATATATATGATTTGCAAATTCTTTTCAACTTATATTCAATTGAATAGACTGCAAAGACAAGATATTTCATGTTCCACTTTGCATCAGTCCATCCTAGATGAGCTTGGTCCCAGCAAAGCGTTTCTGGGTGTTGTTGATAAATGGCTTTGGCTTTGCATAGTAGAGTTTTAACTCGCACTTACAGACGTAGCGACCAACTGTAGTTACTGACAGTGGTTTTATGAAGTGTTTCTTAGCCCATGTGGTGATATCCTTTACACACCGATGTGGCTTTTTGGTGCAGTGGCGCCGGAGAGATCCAAGGTGTGTAATATCATGGCTTACTTGCAGGGATTTCTCCAGATTCTCCGAAACCTTTTGATGATATTACGGAGCGTAGATGGTGAAATCTCTAAATTCCTTGCAATGGCTGATTGAGAAATGTTGTTCTTCAACAATTTGCTCAGGCATTTGTTGACAAAGTGGTGACCCTCGCCCCGTCCTTGTTTGTGAATGAGTGAGCATTTCATGGGAGCTGCTCTTATAGCCAATCATGGCACCCACCTGTTCCCAATTAGCCTGTTCACCTGTGGGATGTTTCACATAAGTGTTTGATGAGCATTCCTCAAATTTCTCACTCTTTTTTGCCACTTGTGCCAGCTTTTTTGAAACATGTTGCAGGCATCAAATTCCAAATATGTTAATACTTGCAAAAAAAACAGAATTGACCAGTTCGGAAGTTAAATATCTTGTCTTTGCAGTCTATTTAATTGAATATAAGTTGAAAAGGATTTGTTGTATTCTCTTTTTCTTTAGCATTTACACAAGGTGACAACTTCACTGCTTGTGTACATCAGCCTTTTAAGTTTTCCCACAAACGCCGCCATAAGAGACGTAAAACTGCATTTCCTGGTGTGGACTTAATGCATCAAAAAAATGTAACTGTTAAAGAAGGCGGGATGAGGTTTTAGGGCCGGGGTCACCAACACCAGGTCGCCCGTAAGGACCAGATGAGTCGCCCGCTGGCCTGTTCTAAAAATAGCTCAAATAGCAGCACTTACCAGTGAGCTGCCTCTATTTTTTTAAATTGTATTTATTTACTAGCAAGCTGGTCTCGCTTTGCTGGACATTTTTAATTCTAAGAGAGACAAAACTCAAATAGAATTTGAAAATCCAAGAAAATATTTTAAAGACTTGGTCTTCACTTGTTTGAATACATTTTTGTTTAACTTTGCTTCTTATAACTTTCAAAAAGACAATTTTAGAGAAAAAATACAACCTTAAACTGATGTTGGGATTTTTAAACACATAAATTCCTTCTTCTTCTTTCCTGACAATTTAAATCAATGTTCAAGTACATTTATTTTTTTATTGTAAAGAATAATACATACATTTTAATTTAATTCTTCATTTTAGCTTCTGTTTTTTTGACGAAGAATATTTGTGAAGTATTTCTTCAAACTTATTGTGATTAAAATTCTAAAAAAATATTCTGGCAAATCTACAAAATCCGTAGAATCAAATTTAAATCTTATTGCAATGTCTTGAATTTCTTTTAAAATTTTTGTTTTGGAAAATCTAGAAGAAATAATGATTTGTCTTTGTTAGAAATATAGCTTGGTCCAATTTGTTATATATTCTAACAAAGTGCAGATTGGATTTTAACCTATTTAAAACATGTCCTCAAAATTCTAAAATTAATCTTAATCAGGAAAAATTACTAATGATGTTGCATAAATTCTTTTTTTAATTTTTTCAAAATGATTCGAATTAGCTAGTTTTTTGTCTTGGAATTTTAAAGAGTCGAAATTGAGGATAAACTTTCATGATCCGCTACCCGGATCATAGGTTTTGTGAATTGTTGAGTTGGTTTGTGCACTTCCTTGTTTAGTTCTGTCACCATGGTTGCTTATTTGTTTCACCTGCTCCTTGTTTCCGGACTCACACCTGTTTGTTGATTACCATCCTTATTTAAGCTTACCCTTTCAGTGACTCGTTCTCGCCTTGTAAAGTTTTGTAGTGACTACGCTGAGTCCCGATTCTGGTGAAACCTCTTTGTACTTGCTAGCTTCCGCGCTATGCTTTTGTTTTTGTCTAGCTCCCATGCTAGTTCTGTTAGTTTTGCCTTTTGTGGCTTTTGCCAGATTTTCTGTTCCATAGTCTTTTATTTGTTAATAAATCCTTATTTCTTACCTCTACGCTGTGTCCGTTGCCCGACTGCATCCTGGAAGAGCGGCACCCACATCCTGCTGCCTTGTAGTCGTGACATAAATTATGTTTCAAAATGTAATTATAATTGTTTTCGTGTTTTCTCCTCTTTTAAACTGTTCAATGAAGTGTTTTTGTCATAATTTATTCTCTACAAAAAAACTTCCGTAAAAGGAAAAAAAATGTACGACGGGATGACAAACAGAAATACAATTTATTTATATATATGGATTTATTTATTAAAGGTAAATTGAGCAAATTGTCTATTTCTGGCAATTTATTTAAGTGTGTATCAAACTGGTAGCCCTTTGCATTAATCAATCAATCAATCAATCAATGTTTACTTATATAGCCCTAAATCACAAGTGTCTCAAAGGGCTGCACAAAGCACGACGACATCCTCGGTAGGCCCACATAAGGGCAAGGAAAACTCCCACCCAGTGGGACATCGGTGACAATAATGACCCAGTGGGACGTCGGTGACAATGAAGACTATGAGAACCTTGGAGAGGAGGAAAGCAATGGATGTCGAGCGGGTCTAACATGATACTGTGAAAGTTCAATCCATAATGGATCCAACACAGTCGCGAGAGTCCAGTCCAAAGCGGATCCAACACAGTAGCGAGAGTCCCGTTCATAGCGGAGCCAGCAGGAAACCATCCCAAGCGGAGGCGGATCAGCAGCGCAGAGATGTCCCCAGCCGATACACAGGCAAGCAGTACATGGCCACCGGATCGGACCGGACCCCCTCCACAAGGGAGAGTGGGACATAGAAGAAAAAGAAAAGAAACGGCAGATCAACTGGTCTAAAAAGGGAGTCTATTTAAAGGCTAGAGTATACAAATGAGTTTTAAGGTGAGACTTAAATGCTTCTACTGAGTACCCAAGCAGTAGCTCTTGGTTTCAAAAAGGTTGCTGACCCCTTTTTTAGGGCGTGCTCGGCTCAAACTGAGCGACGGGCGGGCGATGGAGAGTGCGGAGGTGAAGGTGTTTGTATATTTCACTTTTCTAATGGGGGGGATTTGGAAGGATTCCCCTCAAGTCCAACAATGCAGAACTGATGTGCGGGTCAAGCCTGGAGCCTTCCCCCCGGGGTCGGCCTGGGACATAAATCAGGGCGTGCATCTTCTCATGTTTTACCATCTCCCAGAATCACGCCGCGGATGAAGATGATTTGCGGTATTGACCCTCGCTGGTCCGATTAAGACGTGTCGCGTCGCCGCCTTGGCAGTTAAACACATTCCTGCTTTTGTGGCGGCCATTATTCTAAGCCCCTTCCACTTTTATAACCTCCCCGAGTCTTGCCGAGTCGGCCGGGGTGCGAGCGGGCGTGTTGGCAGGGGCCAGGAAATAAGACGGTGGCGGGCCAGCCTTGCACTGCATGAGCAGCACGAACATTGCACACAGGATACGTGCACGCCGTGTGCAACACAAACATCAGCAGCCTCCTTTTTCACATTATTTCGAACAATTCTTCATCGATTACAAAAAAAATATATATATATATTAGGGCTGGGCAACGATTGAAAATTTTAATCGAAGTTAATCGCACTATTTCTCCGATTAATCGCGATTAACTGCATTGTATACGCAAAGCCCAATAATGAATTCAAAAGTAGTGTGTAGTGCACCTTTATTGGAATATTCTCCCACATGAACAAAAGCGCCAAAACTTTTGTTGTGCAAACACAATTTAAATCAGTCCTTGTTAAACAGTAGCAGTTAAATAGCATATTTCATGAAAATCAACTCAAAAAATGTAAATACAAACATTTAAGCTTATTTCCACTGCCAGAGTATTTAAATTATCATGTTTGTTATGGAAAATAAATATAATCTACATACAAATCTCTGAGCCACAATCATAACATCTGAACAGGCAATTTCAGAGGTAACAGCAGAAACATTTTTTTTATCAGGGTCTTATGTTTAAAAAAACTATATTATAGGTAGTGGGCTGTTTTAGGGAATTTTTGATCAAATTATTCGTAGTAGCAATATTAATAATGCTGTGTTTATTCTGCGTAGTGCACTTAAAATAATTATGACCATATCTAGGAATTGATATGATGGGAATTTTCCGATTGTTTGCTTGGTGCTTTGATAAACTGAACGCATATACATGGTACTATATTGTGATGTTATGAGCCAGGGAAAAAAAGAACTACCCTACCCAGCATGCAACAGGAGTGAGGAGCATGCGCGGTTGTGTCGCCATGACGGCATCTTGTATGTTGTGATATGCACGCTCTGAAAGCAAAGGTTAAGAACTCAGCCAACACTCCTCGTTTGCATTATTCATAAATAGACAGACAACACAAATACTCCGCTGCTTCACAGGCCGCTGGATGTAGCCGGCAAAGTATTCCCATGCTAGCTAGCACGCGTCACTCAGTCCAAAACGGCCCGATCCATCCACATCCAGAATGGTCTGGCGGTCGTAAGTGATCCCGGAGTGACCACGCTGTAAGCCAGCCATGAAATTTGCAGAATTGTCCGGTATTTTTGCCAAATGTTCCATCTTTACCAAGAGCCCCCTAGACGCCGAAGTACATCCGGGAGATGCCATCTTGTTAAGAAAAGGCGTTAACAAAATAAAAGCATGTAAACAACATACGCAAATGTGCGATAAAATAATTGTCGGCGTTAATAGATTGATGAGTTAACTCGTAATTAACACATTAATTTGCCCACCCCTTATATATATATATGTATATATATATTTTTTTACAATATTTGTTTTGAATGTGTCCTGTCCAGATACTCAGACTAATCATATACTTCAGTGTTTTTGAACCTTTTTTGAGCCAAGTTACCTTTTTAGCGTTGAAAAAATGCAGAGGCACACCACCAGCACAAATCTTTAAAAAACAAAACTCTGTTGACAGTAAAAAATTTATGATCCGCACTCTTGTGTTTTTCTGTTAGTGTTGGACTCCGTTTAGTTCCTTTTTATGCACCTCGGACTTTGTTTGTTTGTGTTGCCATGACTGCAGATTGCGCTCATCTGCGTCTGGTTAGTGTTTGAGACACTCACCTGTGGTCCGGGCACCAATCAGAGGGCTATTTAGTCTTTGTCCTGGCCTCACTCAGTCTTGCTTTATGCTACAGATGACGACGTTTGATTCCTGCTTAAGAACGGCTAGTTTCCACGCTAGGCTATTTTGCTAGCTCACACGCTAGCCCATTTGGTTTGTTGCCTTAAGTGCTATCAGCACGTCTTTCTTTGTTCTGTCGGATTTATTACTTAATAAATAATTTTTTTTACCTGCACGCTGTGTCCGAAGCCCGTCTGCATTTCTGGGAGAACGAGCCCCACATCACCATGCGCCCGGGTCGTCACACAAAAGTTGTTGTGGCAATTGTTGGATATGACTTTAAAGCATAAGCAAGCATGCATGACTATAGCTCTTGTCTCAAAGTAGGTGTACTGTCACCACCTGTCACATCACACCCTAACTTATTTGCACTTTTTTGCTGTTTTCCTGTGTGTAGTCTTTTATTTCTTGTCTTGCGCTCCTATTTTGGTGGCTTTTTCTCTTTTTTTGGTATTTTCCTGGAGCAGTTTTATGTCTTCCTTTGAGCGATATTTCCCTGCATCTACTTTGTTTTAGCAATCAAGAATATTTCAGTTGTTTCTATCCTTCTTTGTGTGGACATTGTTGATTGTCATGTCCATGAATCGGTTCTTTTCTTATTGAACAATCGGGACAACCGGTATTCGAACATCATCCCTAGTACGGTGGGAGGTTTGTACGCACCAAACTATCTACTAAACAGAACCAGAAGCAAGGAGTCAGGCCGAGACGCAGTTCAATTTTGCTCATGAGGAGAATGCATGGAGCTGCACACTCAGTTACAATCTCACCCTACACTCTGAGGCACAGGTCACGCTCTCCTCTTTTTATTCAGTTTAGAAGTTCCCTAGTTACATGCTGAGGCTGCTTCTAAAGGGAGGGGTCACACATCATGCGAGCAACGCAGCACGCACAATATTTGATTATTCAGAACGCAGTGTGCTGATGGCCTGGTGATTGCGCCCTGTCTCTGCTTTCTGTTGGTATGACTTATCTTCGTTGAGGTGCTGGTTCGTCCTTCGCTGAAAGACAGGAAAACATCTGCGGCGAGGCCACTCATCACATGCAGTGGAAGATAACAAGTTGTGTGGGGGAAGAAAGTACAGCTTCAGCACAATAGATAATTTACTTGGTTTAAATCAATGTAGATGACTAAAATGAGACAGAGACTAAAGTTAAATCAATGTAGATGACTAAAATGAGACAGAGACTAAAGTTAAATCAATGTAGATGGCTAAAATGAGACAGAGACTAAAGTTAAATCAATGCAGATGACTAAAATTAGATTAAACTAAAGTTAAATCAATGTAGATGACTAAAATGAGACTAAAGTTAAATCAATGCAGATGACTAAAATTAGATTAAACTAAAGTTAAATCAATGTAGATGACTAAAATGAGACTGAAACTAAAGTTAAATCAATGTAGATGACTAATATGAGACTAAAACTAAAGTTAAATCAATGTAGATGACTAAAATGAGACTAAAACTAAAGTTAAATTAATGTAGATGACTAAAATGAGACTGAAAATAAAGTTAGATCAATGTAGATGACTAAAATGAGACTGAAACTAAAGTTAAATCAATGTAGATGACTAAAATGAGACTGAAACTAAAGTTAAATCAATGTAGATGACTAAAATGAGACTAAAACCAAAGTTAAATTAATGTAGATGACTAAAATGAGACTGAAACTAAAGTTAAATTAATGTAGATGACTAAAATGAGACTGAAACTAAAGTTAAATCAATGTAGATGACTAAAATGAGACTGAAACTAAAGTTAAATCAATGTAGATGACTAAAATGAGACTAAAACCAAAGTTAAATTAATGTAGATGACTAAAATGAGACTGACACTAAAGTTAAATCAATGTAGATGACTAAAATGAGACTGAAACTAAAGTTAGATCAATGTAGATGACTAATATGAGACTAAAACTAAAGTTAAATCAATGTAGATGACTAAAATGAGACTAAAACTAAAGTTAAATTGATGTAGATGACTAAAATGAGACTGAAACTAAAGTTAGATCAATGTAGATGACTAATATGGGACTAAAACTAAAGTTAAATCAATGTAGATGACTAAAATGAGACTAAAACCAAAGTTAAATTAATGTAGATGACTAAAATAAGACTAAAATTAAAGTTAGATCAATGTAGATGACTAATATGAGACTAAAACTAAAGTTAAATCAATGTAGATGACCAAAATGAGACTAAAAGTAAAGTATATAAAGTATATACAATGTTTAACAAAGCCACACAAGCAAACAGGAAATTACAAGTCTTTCATTTTTCAAAGCACTTCAAAAGCCCTTAAAAAGATTTTATTGAAGTTTTTTTCCTTTTGTTTTTTTTTTTACTCAAATCTCTTAATCAACTTCAGCCTAGCACAAACATACCAAACAGTCATGTTTTTATTTATTTAATGTTAACTCTTTTATGGCCTTTTAAACCAAATATGTCACAGTTTTCCCCTAATACACTTTTGCATAATATGAGTCGAAACACAAAACAAAATACATAATTAATATTTGGGTTTAAAACTGAAGTTGTTTTTTTTTTAGAAATGTTTATCCATCCATCCATTTTCTACCGCTTATTCCCTTTTTTTGGGGTCACGGGGGGCGCTGGCGCCTATCTCAGCTACAATCGGGCGGAAGGCGGGGTACACCCTGGACAAGTCGCCACCTCATCGCAGGGCCTAGAAATGTTTACCCTTTTCAAAATCTTCTATGTCCTGTTTGGCTTTGCAGAACAGTTAAATCGGAAATCCCCAGTTGATTAAACACCTTAATATTTGCATTATAATAATTACTATTCATTTTTATTATATTTCAATATAAAAAGTGTTGTTCTAAACCTCGAAAGGGGTCATTTACAGCCATGGCGTAGTATTATATTGGCCACAATTTCCAACATTATAAATGGTTATTATAAAACAAATGTTTTATTGTTATGAAATAATGTTTCATTTTAAAGCTGTTCAATAAACATTCCTAACTAATGAGTTTATAACGGCCGTTCCACTAAATCACATTTGCATTCCCAGGAATTACAATGAATAAATCCACAATAAAATTATTTTTAATGAAGGAAAGCGTCCTCCCCATTAAACTGATGTTATATTTATTTAATAACATGTAAATAATTAATGTTAACTATGTTAAACACTGGAATAATAACATCTGGTGGATGTCTATGCTGCCCAAAATTTGACTTAGAATATCTTTATACACACCAAAAAATGTCGATATTGGCTTTATTGTAACATAAAATATTAGTGTAGATGAAACATATGTTTATTATTGTCATTTAGTCCTTCAATAAGATACTAGACAACTTGTCTTTTAGTAGTAAGTAAACAAACAAAGACTCCTAATTAGTCTGCTGTAACATATTGTGTCATTTATACACCTATTATTTTATACACATTATGAGAGACAAACTGTAAAAAATGATTAGTAATCGACTTGTTCTTTTGCTGTAAATATCTGCTTATTTTCTGTTTTAACATGTTCTGTCTACACTTCTGTTCAAATGTAATAATCACTTATTCTTCTCTTCTTTGATACTTGACATTAGTTTTGGATGATACCACACATTTAGGTATCGATCCGTCACCAAGTAGTTACAGGATCATACAATAAAATATAATACCTAATAAACCGATAATAATATGGTTAAGAAATACTGATGTAAAGGGTAGGTGTCACGCTGTTTTCTGTTTTAATATGTTCTATCTACACTTCTGTTCAAATGTAATAATCACTTATTCTTCTCTTCTTTGATACTTGGATGATACCACACATTTAGGTATCGATTCGATACCACGTAGTTAAGGGATCATACATTGGTCATATTCAAAGTCCTCATGTGTCCAGGGACATATTTACTGACTTAATAAGCATGATATGAATTTTTAAAATTAGGAAAAAAGATTTTGTCTGGATAAAGAAAATATCGATGTAATCATAGTATTATCGGCTAGATATGCTCTTGTACTTGGTATCATTATAGTGGATGTCAGGTGTAGATCCACCCATGGCATTTGTTTACATTCAGGCGCTAGCTTTTGTTAGCGTTGATGCCAGTGAGCTATTGTATCCTCCTAGGGTGTGTAGTGAAGCATCGAGGTTAGGTCTTTTAAGGAGAGGATGAATAACCACTTTTTTGAATGCTAGGGGAACAGTGCCCGAGGAAAGTGATAAGTTTATAACATTTAGTACTGATGGACCTAATAATACAAAGAGCTCCTTGATAAGTTTCCCAGGAAGTGTGTCAAGTAAACAAGTTGTTTGTTTTATTCCATTTACACATTGTAACAATTCTTCTAATGTTATTTCATCAAAAAGAGAGAAACTATTTTGGAGGGCATTATCAGCCGTGTATACAGTAGTATCTGTGTTAATATGATATCAGGATCTGATCTCTATCAGGATGTGAGGTCCTCTAAGGTGGACATGATCATGATGTCAACACTTACAAGAATAAAAGTCATCAGTGACCCAAGTTGATTTTCCCCTTGCAGATGTGCGGGGGGCTGGAATTGTTAGTTTGCACTCAGGAGGACGTACGGTCGCCACGGCGACGTCCCGGGTGTCTGGGCAGCACTGGCACCCTCGCCGCCCTGTTGGCGCCACGCCGACGCCTTCATCAGCGTTTTAACTGCGCCACCTGGGAGCCCAGACGCCAAATTGTCAGCGCTGGAGGTGACACACTCTCACGCCGGGCCTAATGGCGTCATTTACGCAGGTCGCGACCCAGCATGCTGTTGGGGGGGGGGGGTCCGCCGCTTGTTTACTTGGAGCCTCATGATGCCCCCCCCCCCTCTCCCCGCCCCCCCAGTGTCAGCAGCTATGATAATTATCACCTCACAGGAATTTGGGAAGCTGGTGTTAAATTCTCTCCGACAAGTCCCGTCGGAGGAGGTCAGGGAGGCGGGCCGTGCCATCGGTGGGTGCAGGGGGCGTGGCCTGTGTGTGTGTGTGTGTGCTGCCCCCCCACTGTGCCCCCACCCGCCCACATGCAACATTCGGACCCCCAGCATGGCAAACACAATTTGCATGTTGTGTTTACAATGTAAATCACTTTCTGATGGTCTCCATTTCACTCTGGGGGGCAACAAAGGTGGTCTTGGGGGCGGGGCATATGTCACATGTCACAAGAAGATGTCCGCCATTATTGGAGGGAGGAAAAAATACTGTAAAGATACTGTTTTGGGGTCTCCAGTCCATAGTGGATCTAACATAATAGTGAGAGTCCAGTCCATAGTGGATCTAACATAATAGTGAGAGAGTCCAGTCAATAGTGGATCTAACATAATAGTGAAAGTCCAGTCCATAGTGGATCTAACATAATAGTGTGAGTCCAGTCCATAGTGGGTCTAACATAATAGTGAGAGAGTCCAGTCCATAGTGGATCTAACATAATAGTGAGAGAGTCCAGTCCATAGTGGATCTAACATAATATTTTGAGTCCAGTCCATATTGGATCTAATATAATAGTGTGAGAGTCCAGTCCATAGTGGATCTAACTTAATAGTGGGAGTCCAGTACATAGTGGATCTAACATAATAGTGAGAGAGTCCAGTCCATAGTGGATCTAACATTATAGTGAGAGTCCATTCCATAGTGGATCTAACTTAATAATGGGAGTCCAGTCCATAGTGGATCTAACATAATAGTGTGAGAGTCCAGTCCATAGTGGATCTAACATAATAGTGTGAGAGTCCAGCCCATAGTGGATCTAACATAATAGTGAGAGAGTCCAGTCCATAGTGGATCTAACATAATAGTGTGAGTCCAGTCCATAGTGGATCTAACATAATAGTGTGAGAGTCCAGTCCATAGTGGATCTAACATAATAGTGTGAGAGTCCAGTCCATAGTGGATCTAACATAATAGTGTGAGAGTCCAGTCCATAGTGGATCTAACATAATAGTGAGAGTCCAGTCCATAGTGGATCTAACATAATAGTGAGAGAGTCCAGTCCATAGTGGATCTAACATAATAGTGTGAGTCCAGTCCATAGTGGATCTAACATAATAGTGTGAGAGTCCAGTCCATAGTGGATCTAACTTAATAGTGGGAGTCCAGTACATAGTGGATCTAACATAATAGTGAGAGTCCAGTCCATAGTGGATCTAACATTATAGTGAGAGTCCATTCCATAGTGGATCTAACTTAATAGTGGGAGTCCAGTCCATAGTGGATCTAACATAATAGTGTGAGAGTCCAGTCCATAGTGGATCTAACATAATAGTGAGAGTCCAGACCACAATGAGGCCAGCAAGAGATCATTTTGAGCAAAATGAATATTGATTTTTCAACACCAACCAAGAATAAGCAAAATGACTAAAGTCCAACATTAAATCAAAGTCTTGTGTGAAGTTCAAACCTGCATGGAAGTCAGGCTGTGTCACATGACATCAATGAACCACAGCTCCTCAGTGCTGGCAGCACTCCTGCAGCCTCACACCATGATGCTACCACCATTGTTGTACACAGACTACTCTAAACCCTGCGTCCCGACAGGAGAATGTCCAGGTGAAAGGAGACATCGAGGTGTTTGTTCACCCTCAACAAGACTTCTCGTGACAATGTCCACTCCAGGATTTGGAGGTCAAAGGTCAGGATCACTTCCTGTCAAAAAAACACCTCCTTGTTGTCTGTCATGGCCTGCTAGCCCCTCCCCCGCTGAAAAGGTGGCCGGCCCCAAGGTGAAGATTAGAGGTGCGGCGTTTAGAGCACGCTCCTGCACGTCTCTGCGTGCTGGCCCGGGTTCAAATCATCGAGACGTTTCAGGTCAGCGCCCATTTCCTGCGACGCCTCTGAGGCTCGCCGCACCAAGCTCGACGCCGGAGAGCGCGGCGATATCATCAAAAGCAGATTGCAGTATCACTAAGGCGGCTGTGAAAGAGAACATAAAGATGCAGAACACCAGGACATCAATCACACGCAGGAAATAGCTTTTCCATATGCAATCCATTTCCTGCGACAAGGAGGACGACATCATCTCCCTCTCGGAATGGAGATGAAGGAGAGACTCTTCTTTGCACTTTTGTCAAGCAGACCTTCCTCGCTCTTCTCTGGCGCTCAGTCCCGTGCCTTGTGGACCACGGACTTACACTCAAGGACCACAAACACATCAAGGCCAGATCACCGTCCGATACCGAGGACAATTCAGGCTGCTGTCTACGATATTGAGCTGATACTTTGAGCAAATGTACCTGATGTGTCTGATAATATACAAAAGACAAAAGCAGTGGACTGGACTCTCACACAATTATGTTAGATCCACTATGGACTGGACTCTCACACTATTATGTTGGATCCACTATGGACTGGACTCTCACACTACTATGTTAGATCCACTTTGGACTGGACTCTCACACTATTATGTTAGATCCACTATGGACTGGACTCTCACACTATTATGTTAGATCCACTATGGACTAGACTCTCACTATTATGTTAGATCCACTATGGACTGGACTCTCGCTATTATGTTAGATCCACTATGGACTGGACTCTCACTATTATGTTAGATCCACTATGGACTGGACTCTCACGCTATTATGTTAGATCCACTATAGACTGGACTCACACTATTATGTTAGATCCACTATGGACTGGACTCTCACTATTATGTTAGATCCACTATGGACTGGACTCTCACACGATTATGTTAGATCCACTATGGACTGGACTCTCACACTTTTATGTTGGATCCACTATGGACTAGACTCTCACTATTATGTTTGATCCACTATGGACTGGACTCTCACGCTATTATGTTAGATCCACTATGGACTGGACTCACACTATTATGTTAGATCCACTATGGACTGGACTCTCACGCTATTATGTTAGATCCACTATGGACTGGACTCTCACTATTATGTTAGATCCACTATGGACTGGACTCTCACACGATTATGTTAGATCCACTATGGACTGGACTCTCACACTTTTATGTTGGATCCACTATGGACTAGACTCTCACTATTATGTTTGATCCACTATGGACTGGACTCTCACGCTATTATGTTAGATCCACTATGGACTGGACTCACACTATTATGTTAGATCCACTATGGACTGGACTCTCACGCTATTATGTTAGATCCACTATGGACTGGACTCACACTATTATGTTAGATCCACTATGGATTGGACTCTCACTGTTATGTTGGCTCCACTATGGACTGGACTCTCAATATTATGTTAGATCCACTATGGACTGGACTCTCACTATTATGTTAGATCCACTATGGACTAGACTCTCACTATTATGTTAGATCCACTATGGACTGGACTCTCACACTATTATGTTAGATCCACTATGGACTGGACTCTCACACTTTTATGTTTGATCCACTATGGACTGGACTCTCACGCTATTATGTTAGATCCACTATGGACTGGACTCTCACACTATTATGTTAGATCCACTATGGACTGGACTCTCACGCTATTATGTTAGATCCACTATGGACTGGACTCTCACACTATTATGTTAGATCCACTATGGACTGGACTCTCACACTATTATGTTAGCTCCACTTTGGACTGGACTCTCACTATTATGTTAGATCCACTATGGACTGGACTCTCACTATTATGTTAGATCCACTATGGACTGGACTCTCAATATTATGTTAGATCCACTATGGACTGGACTCTCACTATTATGTTAGATCCACTATGGACTGGACTCGCACACTATTATGTTAGATCCTCTATGGACTGGACTCTCACACTTTTATGTTAGATCCACTATGGACTGGACTCTCACACTTTTATCTTAGATCCACTATGGACTGGACTCTCACACTATTATGTTAGATCCACTATGGACTGGACTCTCACACTATTATGTTAGATCCACTATGGACTGGAATCTCACACTTTTATGTTAGATCCACTATGGACTGGACTCTCACACTATTATGTTAGATCCACTATGGACTGGACTCTCACACTATTATGTTAGATCCACTATGGACTGGACTCCCTCACTATTATAATAGATCCACTATGGACTGGACTCTCACTATTATGCAGTCCCCTCTAAGGTTTCTCATTGTTATCCCATTGGGTTGAGTTTTTCCTTGCCCTGATGTGGGATCTGAGCCGAGGATGTCATTGTGGCTTGTACAGCCCTTTGAGACACTCATGATTTAAGGCTATATAAGTAAACATTGATTGATTGATTGATTCAATGTTTGATGACAGCTATCATTTCAACGATTGTTAAATCAATATTATATCGATATCTTTTTTTTACCTCAGGGCCCAACTTTTCTTCTAAAGAGGGGCCTGAGTTCCCACTCAGATTTTAACACTGAAATACCTGAAATTACTTTTTCCCTGCACTTTGAACCCTGCAAATCAGAAAGCGGTGCGGATAATTCATGGATTGTTTTTCTGGCTGACGCCCATAACGTGTTGTGTTCAACAACTAGTGTTGATCAAACCCAGGCAGAGGACTGAGATGCTGTGTTATTTTTTGTGCTTTGATGCCATCTTTTGGACGAGTTTACTCACCGCAGGTATGGCCAGTTGAAAATATACTTCCTATTTCAATGCTTTAAGCCGGAAGTAAAATTGTCCATAACTTTTCCATTTTTCACGTTTTACAGTATAACTAAAACAATTCTTGCTAATGCGTCCCATGTGTGATGTCTGTAGGAGTGTTTTCGTGCATATTTGTACGCGCTCTGGTAATGTAATGAAACTAACATTGTTAGCATTGGCTAACATGCTAACAGGTTTGTGAATGTCTGTGTTAGTGTCAGGTTCCAACACTGATGAATTCTATCAAACAGACAAGAAGCAAGGAATCATGCAGAGTCTCACCCCTAAAACTCATCTGTATACTCTAGCCTTTAAATAGACGTCCTTTTTAGACCAGTTGATCTGCCGCTTCTTTTCTTTCTCCTATGTCCCCCCCTCCCTTGTGGAGGGGGTCCGGTCCGATGACCATGGATGAAGTACTGGCTATGCAGAGTCGAGACCCAGGATGGACCGCTCGCCTGTGTATCGGTTGGGGACATCTCTACGCTGCTGATCCGCCTCCGCTTGAGATGGTCTCCTGTGGACGGGACTCTCGCTGCTGTCTTGGATCCGCTTGAACTGAACTCTCGCGGCTGTGTTGGAGCCACTATGGATTGAACTTTCACAGTATCATGTTAGACCCGCTCGACATCCATTGCTTTCGGTCCCCTAGAGGGGGGGGGGTTGCCCACATCTGAGGTCCTCTCCAAGGTTTCTCATAGTCAGCATTGTCACTGGCGTCCCACTGGATGTGAATTCTCCCTGCCCACTGGGTGTGAGTTTTCCTTGCCCTTTTGTGGGTTCTTCCGAGGATGTTGTAGTCGTAATGATTTGTGCAGTCCTTTGAGACATTTGTGATTTGGGGCTATATAAATAAACATTGATTGATTGATTGATTGATTGATGCAGAGACATAGTTTCAATTTTGCTCAATGAGGAGAGAGGTATTGGGCTGTACACTTAGTTACAGTTCCAACCTATGCTCTAAGGTACAGTACCACGTGCTCCACTATTTATTTGGGAGTTCCCTTGTTACATCACTGAAGCTGCTTCTGAGAGAAGGGGGGGTCATTTCAGCAGCCCCAGTTGGGCACAACATATGATTATTCAGAAATGCAAATTTGCCGACACTTGTGATATTGCCGTGTCTCTGCTTTGTCTGCGTCACAGTACTGATATTCGCCCTTGGCGATTGCAAATCGTCCCCTTGCACCGATAGAAAAGTACAACTTCAGCACAATTGATAATAACTATGGCAACGGCCTTCAAGCATAAGAGTTGTGTGATAACTTACACACAATTATTCTAACAGTTAGTATTATTACCTTAACAATGGCATTCTTTTGTATGGTTTCACTTTCAATAATTCTTTAGTAAATCCACCAACATGTCACCGTGGAGTTAGTGAGTCTGTCTGGCTGATTGGAGAGCTAGCTTGCGCAGTTTGATCAGCCGTTAGACTGCCGTGTTGCAGACACAGTTTGGAAGCAATTAAGGTACCGTATTTCCTTGAATTGCTGCCACAGCGCTAATTAATTTAAAACCTCTTCTCACTCCGGCACTTACCAAAGGCATGCGGTAAATTTAGGCCTGCGCTTATAAATTTGAGTGTGATGTAAGGATACCATCATGAAAAGCACATTTAATTAAAAAAAAAACTTTATTATGGTCTTACCTTTACTTTTAAATGAAGTCCATACGCAGCTCCTTCTGATCAAAAGCATCGATAACTTGTTTATAGAAGTCTTCCTTATCTTTCTTCAGTTTTAAAAGTCTCTCTGTCTCGATGGAGATCTTCCTTTATTACCTCCTGCTTCGATTGAAAGTCCAGTTTAGAAAACTGTTTTATTTTAGATATGTAATTCTCCATGTTAAAAGTGCAAGCGAGAGGAAGAAATAAACAATCAGTCTTGCTGCTTGTTGTCACTTCTTCTGCAGCCAAGTAGTTGCAAGAAGGATCACTAGCGCCCTCTACCACCAGGAGAGGGGAGTCATCTAATGACTCATATTTGACACACGCAGCTACGGTATATTAATAAAACATAGCTGCTTACTGTTCTTTTTAGCATATTCAATAGCTTGGACCTTAAATCCTACTGAATAGCTCTTAATCTTCTTCTCTTTATGCGATTTCAAATGATTGAAATCAGCCTCCTCCATTTTGAAAATGATGACAGGTGAAGTGTCACTCGTGACGTGACGAGTTTGACCCGGCGATCAGATCAGAAGGAGCTGCGCATGGACTTCATTTATAAGTAAAGGTAAGACCATAATAAACATTTTTTAATTAAATGTGCTTTTCATGATGGTATCCTTACATCACACTCAAATGTATAAGCGCATGCCTAAATTTACCGCATGCCTTTGGTAAGTGCCAGAGTGAGAGGAGGTTTTAAATTAATTAGCGCCCCGGCGGCAATTCAAGGAAATACTGTAAATACTTCCTCTAAACGATTTTTCCCATTTGTGACATTTTCCCCAACTGTAACGTAAGCCAATCTCTCCATATAAAGTAGAGATTTACCCAAAAAGCGTTACTCTGCCATTCCAGTCCCTCGCTGTAGTCGACGACTCCCTCCTTTTCCTCTATCTTCTTGTTGTGGGGCAGACTGGCTCCTACATGCACATGCATCCTCCGCTTTTGCCATTTCTTATACAAAGTAGCGAATAGTTTCGACGTGGAAGGGCTAAAAACTACAAAAATGGCCGACGGGGTAGAAGACGCAGTCAAAGTGGAGGCACGTCAAATAAGAGACGGTCATACAGGAAAAAAAATATTCTCCCTTGAGAAGCAATGACATGGCGGCCAAAGTCATTTTGTTTCTGGGCGGAGTCAGGTGGGAAAGGGCGTGGCTGACCTCATGCAAAAAAAAAACGCAGGCATCTACTTGTCAGGGATATTCTTAGCGTTGCCACGGCAACCTATCCTTGGTGGGTGCTTGGGGTGTGTTGCAAATGGCAGTGTAATGGCAATGGAGGGTAGGAGCGGGGGCGGGGGGTCCGGGGGGGGGGGGGGGGGGGCGCTCACTTGACTTCAGTGTGATAAGGAATTCTTTGAGGATGCGCCGATGTCGAGGAAGCCTTTTGATCTCGATTTGTATGCTAATGAAGCAGGTCTCATGCGTGCTCGGCAGAGCATCCGCTCGCTCCTTGTTTGTTTAATGGCGTCCTCATTATTCCCCCCCACCCCCCCCCACCCCCCCACCCCCCCCGCCATCCACATCCTTCCAGCACATCACCGTGTGGTCCACGTGACCCCCCCGCACGCCCTCATCTCGCCCGCGCCGCCTCGCGTGCAAACTCTAGCCCAAAAATGTGCAGGCCTGGTTTTGTCGCTCGAGTGGCTTGTGCCTCCCTCAGCGGCGTCGTGGCGATGGTTCACACGCTCCGCAGCACAAGCAGGACTCACGCCTCACTCCCTCGCCCAGCATCTAGTCCTGCACTCCCTCGCCCAGCATCTAGTCCTGCACTCCCTCGCCCAGCATCTAGTCCTGCACTCCCTCGCCCAGCATCTAGTCCTGCACTCCCTCGCCCAGCATCTAGTCCTGCACTCCCTCGCCCAGCATCTAGTCCTGCACTCCCTCACCCAGCATCTAGTCCTGCACTCCCTCACCCAGCATCTAGTCCTGCACTCCCTCGCCCAGCATCTAGTCCTGCACTCCCTCACCCAGCATCTAGTCCTGCACTCCCTCGCCCAGCATCTAGTCCTGCACTCCCTCGCCCAGCATCTAGTCCTGCACTCCCTCACCCAGCATCTAGTCCTGCACTCCCTCGCCCAGCTCCTAGTCCTGCACTCCCTCCAGCTCCTAGTCCTGCACTCCCTCACCCAGCTCCTAGTCCTGCGCTCCCTGGCCCAGCATCTAGTCCTGCACTCCCTTGTCCAGCATCTAGTCCTGCACTCCCTTGTCCAGCATCTAGTCCTGCACTCCCTCGCCCAGCTCCTAGTCCTGCACTCCCTCCAGCTCCTAGTCCTGCACTCCCTCGCCCAGCTCCTAGTCCTGAACTCCCAGGCCCAGCATTTAGTCCTGCACTCCCTCGCCCAGCATCTAATCCTGCATTCCCTCGCCCAGCTTCTAGTCCTGCAAACCCTTGCCCAGCTCCTAGTCCTGCACTCCCTCCAGCTCCTAGTCCTGCACTCCCTCGCCCAGCTCCTAGTCCTGCACTCCCTCGCCCAGCATCTAGTCCTGCACTCCCTCGCCCAGCTCCTAGTCCTGCACTCCCTGGCCCAGCTCCTAGTCCTGCACTCCCTCGCCCAGCTCCTAGTCCTGCACTCCCTTGCCCAGCTCCTAGTCCTGCACTCCCTCGCACAGCATCTAGTCCTGCACTCCCTCACCCAGCATCTAGTCCTGCACTGCCTCGCCCAACTCCTAGTCCTGCACTCCCTCGCCCAGCATCTAGTCCTGCACTCCCTTGTCCAGCATCTAGTCCTGCACTCCCTCGCCCAGCATCTAGTCCTGCACTCCCTCGCCCAGCATCTAGTCCTGCACTCCCTTGTCCAGCATCTAGTCCTGCACTCCCTCGCCCAGCTCCTAGTCCTGCACTCCCTCCAGCTCCTAGTCCTGAATTCCCAGGCCCAGCATCTAGTCCTGCACTCCCTCGCCCAGCTTCTAGTCCTGCAAACCCTTGCCCAGCTCCTAGTCCTGCACTCCCTCCAGCTCCTAGTCCTGCACTCCCTCACCCAGCTCCTAGTCCTGCACTCCCTCGCCCAGCTCCTAGTCCTGCACTCCCTCGCCCAGCATCTAGTCCTGCACTCCCTCGCCCAGCTCCTAGTCCTGCACTCCCTCGCCCAGCATCTAGTCCTGCACTCCCTCGCCCAGCATCTAGTCCTGCACTCCCTCGCCCAGCATCTAGTCCTGCAAACCCTTGCCCAGCTCCTAGTCCTGCACTCCCTCCAGCTCCTAGTCCTGCACTCCCTCGCCCAGCTTCTAGTCCTGCAAACCCTTGCCCAGCTCCTAGTCCTGCACTCCCTCCAGCTCCTAGTCCTGCACTCCCTCGCCCAGCTCCTAGTCCTGCACTCCCTCGCCCAGCATCTAGTCCTGCACTCCCTCGCCCAGCTCCTAGTCCTGCACTCCCTTGCCCAGCTCCTAGTCCTGCACTCCCTCGCACAGCATCTAGTCCTGCACTCCCTCACCCAGCATCTAGTCCTGCACTGCCTCGCCCAACTCCTAGTCCTGCACTCCCTCGCCCAGCATCTAGTCCTGCACTCCCTTGTCCAGCATCTAGTCCTGCACTCCCTCGCCCAGCATCTAGTCCTGCACTCCCTCGCCCAGCATCTAGTCCTGCACTCCCTTGTCCAGCATCTAGTCCTGCACTCCCTCGCCCAGCTCCTAGTCCTGCACTCCCTCCAGCTCCTAGTCCTGAATTCCCAGGCCCAGCATCTAGTCCTGCACTCCCTCGCCCAGCATCTAGTCCTGCACTCCCTCGCCCAGCTTCTAGTCCTGCAAACCCTTGCCCAGCTGCTAGTCCTGCACTCCCTCCAGCTCCTAGTCCTGCACTCCCTCACCCAGCTCCTAGTCCTGCACTCCCTCGCCCAGCTCCTAGTCCTGCACTCCCTCGCCCAGCATCTAGTCCTGCACTCCCTCGCCCAGCTCCTAGTCCTGCACTCCCTCGCCCAGCTTCTATTCCTACACTCCCTCGCCCAGCATCTAGTCCTGCACTCCCTCGCCCAGCATCTAGTCCTGCACTCCCTCGCCCAGCATCTAGTCCTGGACTTTGTCTAGCTCCTAGTCCTGCACTTCCTGGCCCAGCTCCTAGTCCTGCACTCCCTTACTCAGCTCCTAGTCCTGCAATTCCTTACCCAGCTCCTAGTCCTGCACTCCCTCGCCCAGCTCCTAGTCCTGCATTCCCTGGCCCAGCATCTAGTCCTGCACTCCCTCGCCCAGCATCTAGTCCTGCACTCCCTCCAGCTCCTAGTCCCGCACTCCCTCGCCCAGCTCCTAGTCCTGCACTCCCTGGCCCAGCATCTAGTCCTGTACTCCCTCGCCCAGCTCCTAGTCCTGCACTCCCTCCAGTTCCTAGTCCTGCACTCCCTGGCCCAGCTCCTAGTCTTGCACTCCCTCCCCCAGCTCCTAGTCCTGCACTCCCTCGCCCAGCATCTAGTCCTGCACTCCCTCGCCCAGCATCTAGTCCTGCACTCCCTCGCCCAGCTCCTAGTCCTGCACTCCCTCGCCCAGCTCCTAGTCCTGAACTCCCAGGCCCAGCATCTAGTCCTGCACTCCCTTGTCCAGCATCTAGTCCTGCACTCCCTTACTCAGCATCTAGTCCTGCACTCCCTGGCCCAGCATCTAGTCCTGCACTCCCTCGCCCAGCATCTAGTCCTGCACTCCCTTGCCCAGCTCCTAGTCCTGCACTCCCTTGCCCAGCTCCTAGTCCTGCACTCACTCGTCCAGCATCTAGTCCTGCACTCCCTCACCCAGCTTCTAGTCCTGCACTCACTTGTCCAGCATCTAGTCCTGCACTCCCTCACCCAGTATCTAGTCCTGCACTCCCTCGCCCAGCTTCTAGTCCTGCACTCCCTCGCCCAGCATCTAGTCCTGCACTCCCTCGCCCAGCTTGTAGTCCTGCACTCCCTCGCCCAGCATCTAGTCCTGCACTCCCTCGCCCAGCTACTAGTCCTGCACTCCCTTGCCCAGCATCTAGTCCTGCACTCCCTCGCCCAGGATCTAGTCCTGCACTCCCTTGTCCAGCATCTAGTCCTGCACTCCCTTACTCAGCTCCTAGTCCTGCACTCCCTGGCCCAGCTCCTAGTCTTGCAATTCCTTACCCAGCTCCTAGTCCTGCACTCCCTCCAGCTCCTAGTCATGCACTCCCTGGACCAGCTCCTAGTCCTGCAATTCCTTACCCAGCTCCTAGTCCTGCACTGCCTCGCCAAGCTCCTAGTCCTGCACTCCCTGGCCCAGCATCTAGTCCTGCATTCCCTCGCCCAGCATCTAGTCCTGCACTCCCTGGCCCAGCATCTAGTCCTGCATTCCCTCGCCCAGCATCTAGTCCTGCACTCCCTCGCCCAGTTCCTAGTCCTGCACTCCCTCCAGCTCCTAGTCCTGCACTCCCTCACCCAGCATCTAGTCCTGCACTCCCTTGCCCAGCTCCTAGTCCTGCACTCCCTGGCCCAGCTTCTAGTCCTGCACTCCTTGGCCCAGCTCCTAGTCCTGCACTCCCTCCAGCGTGTAGTCGCAGTCGTAATGAGAAAAAAAAGAGGATGGAGATGAGAGTGGACTGGCAGGGTTTAATCTCCTGGTTTTTAAACGCTGTCATGTCTGCGACCCCGCCAGGAGGTCAAGACCTCTTAAGCCCAGTTTGCAGCACAAGTGGCCTCGCTCTGGTCCATCCTCACTGGATGGCAACAAAGGGACCTGAAACCTAAAGTGTGGACTAGATCAGTGGTCCCCAACCACCGGGCCGCGGCCAAGTACCGGTCCGCGGACCGATTGGTACCGGGCCTCACAAGAAATAAAAAAATATATATATATTTTTTCAAATTATTAAATCAACATAAAGAACACAATATATATCAATATAGATCAATACAGTCTGCAGGGATACAGCCTGTAAGCACACATGTTGTATTTCTTTATGGAAAAAAAAAATAATAATAATAAAATAAGTAAATTACAGCACTATGTCATCAGTTTCTGATTTATTAACTTGCATAAAAGTGCAAAATATTGCTCATTTGTAGTGGTCTTTCTTGAACTATTTGGAAAAAAGGGTACAAAAATAACTAAAAACTTGTTGAAAAATAAACAAGTTATTCAATTCTAAATAAATATTTCTCCACATAGAAGTAATCATCAACTTAAAGAGCCCTCTTTGGGGATTGTAATAGAGATCCATCTGGACTCATCAACTTCATTCTAAACATTTATTCACAAAAAATAAATCTTTAACATCAATATTTATGGAACATGTCCACAAAAAAATCTAGCTGTCAACAATGAATATTGCATTGTTGCATTTCTTTTCACACTTTATGAACTTACATTCATATTTTGTTGAAGTAATATTCAATAAATATATTTATAAAGGATTTTTGAATTGTTGCTATTTTTAGAATATTTAAAAAAAAATCTTACGTACCCCTTGGCATACCTTCAAGTACCCCCAGGGGTACGCATACCCCCATTTGAGAACCAGCGTCCTCTAAAGTAGACGTTTGATTTGTTCTGTCAGTTTCAGGAGCTCTGCTGCTTTTAGAGACCTTCTGCAAGAAAAGCTGGTCAAAGGTCATCTCTGTGACAGCGCTCCAGTGTTTGGAAACATTTCAATGTCAAATCAACGTCATTGATTCAACGTTGTCAAAAACTATGTTGTTTCAACGTTGAATTTGTGTTGTACAATATTGGTAAACTGAACAAATTTCAATGTCAATTCAACGTCAGGACCCAACATTGAATACACGTTAAAAAGCATGTCGTTTCAACGTTGTATGTGTGTTGTAGAATAATGGTTGGAAAATGACCAAATTTCAATGTCAAATCAACGCCACAACCCAACATTGATTCAACTTTGTCAAAAACTATGTTGTTTCAACGTTGTATTTTTGTTGTAGAATATTGGTAAACTGACCAAATTTCAATGTCAAATCAACGTCAGAACCCGACATTGAATAAACGTCAAAAACTGTTGTTTCAACGTTGTATGTGTGTTGTAGAATATTAGTCGGGAAACGACCAAAATTCAATGTTAAATCAACGCCACAACCCAACATTGATTCAACGTTGTCAAAAAAAACCTATGCCGTTTCAATGTTGTAGAATATTGGTAAATTGACCAAAATTCAATGTTAAATCAACGTCAGAACCCGACATTGAATAAACGTTGTCAAAAACTGTTGTTTCAACGTTATATTTGTGTTGTAGATTATTGGTTGGGAATCGACCAAAATTCAATGTTAAATCAACGCCACAACCCAACATTGATTCAACGCTGTCAAAAACTATGTCGTTTCAATGTTGTACAATATTGGTAAACTGACCAAATTTCAATGTCAAATCAACGTCACAACCCGACATTGAATAAACGTTGTCAAAAACTGTTGTTTCAACGTTGTATGTGTGTTGTAGAATATTGTTTGGGAAACGACCAAAATTCAATTTTATATCAACGCCACAACCCAACATTGATTCAACGTTGTCAAAAATGTTGTTTCCATGTTGTAGAATATTGGTAAATTGACCAAATTCTAATGTCAAATCAACGTCACGACCTGATATTTAATAAACGTTGTCCAAAGGCATGTGGTTTCAACGTTGTATTTTGATTGGGAAATGACCAGAATTCAATGTTAAATCAACGCCACAACCCAACATTGATTCAACGTTGTCAAAAACTATGTCGTTTCAATGTTGTAGAATATTGGTAAATTGACCAAAATTCAATGTTAAATCAACGTCAGAACCCGACATTGAATAAACGTTGTCAAAAACTGTTGTTTCAACGTTGTATTTGTGTTGTAAATTATTGGTTGGGAATCGACCAAAATTCAATGTTAAATCAACGCGACAACCCAACATTGATTCAACGTTGTCAAAAACTATGTTGTTTCAACGTTGTATTTGTGTTGTACAATATTGGTAAACTGACCAAATTTCAATGTCAAATCAACGTCAGGACCCATCATTGATTCAACCTTGTCAGAAACTATGTCGTTTCAATGTTGTAAAATATTGGTAAATTGACCAAATTCTAATGTCAAATCAACGTCACGACCTGATATTTAATAAACGTTGTCCAAAGGCATGTGGTTTCAACGTTGTATTTTGATTGGGAAATTACCAAAATTCAATGTTAAATTAACGTCAGAACCCAACATTGATTCAACGTTGTTTCAACGTTATGTTGGAGTTGTTCAACGTCAGGACCTCATTCAACAAGTTCTCAACGATGTTTCAATTTCTTGTGCCTGCTGGTAAACGATTAGTCTGACTAAGTATTGTCAGGGTCAGGGTGTGTTGGTGACGAACCCCAAGATGCAGAGATGGTGGCAGACATTGAGTAAGAAAACATGATTTAATGTTCAAAATACAAGGTAAAAAACACAAACCAGGAACAAGGTATGGCCAAAACTGAAAACAGGAACCAGCAAAGAGAAAAACTGGAAACAGCTAATGGCTAACAAGAAAACACGAAACAAAACAGCTCGGAGAAGGCAAACTACAAATAGCTAATAGGAACAGCTTACCGCTACGACGACAGCGACAAGGACAAGTAGTAGCACGACAGGTAGTAGCTCTAACGATATCGACAATGACAGGTAGTAGTGACCTCGACACGACACGACAATACTCCAACACCGAGTGGAGGACAAAGCAGGTTTAAATAGTAACTGGCTGATTGACACCAGGTGGGGCCAGGTGCCAATCAGCCACAGCTGAGGGGACACAGCACTCAGGGAGACAAACAGGAAACAGAACCAAAACAAGAGCGCTGACAGGAAATACAACCAACACAGAGGAAAATCTAAAACCCAACCAAACTGTCAGGGGCAAGCCTGACAGTCAGACTAATAGTAAATTCAGTTGTTGTTTTAAAGATGACCTCTTTAAAAAAATGTCCCATTTGGGACATTTTTCCCAATTGTAACGTCAGCAATGAGAGTCTCTCAAGTTTTTTGAACCAGTGGAAAAGTCCAGATGACGAACAAGAGAGGACCTAAGATGGAACCTTGAGGAACACCACTAGTGCAACTAAAGAAGTTGCTTGTGAAGTAAACAACACCTTAGTTGCACAAACATTACAAAAACATTTGTAAAAAGGAAAGGACTTAGAGGGGTGCCTTGAGGAACGCCTCAGTTATGTAAATCACAAGTTTGGAGGGCAGTGCTAGCAAAATTCAAATGCCAGTGCCAGAATCTGCCAAAGTGTTCACGGTGGTCCAAGTTTCTCCACAAAACAGAAGCACTCTACGGGTTTTATGAGGAATTTGCTGCAAAAATGTTTGTCTCCCAAATTTTGAGCTGATCTGGAGTCCCGGATTTGTCATCCGGGCCGCCAGTTGAAGAACCCTGACCTAAAGGCTGCAGCCACTGACAAGACAACAACTTGTCTGAGTCTCTTTTGTCGAGCCGCAAATTGAGAAGGATTGGGTTTTATAAAATTACTGTTTGAGTCTGGGAAATCTGGGATTTCTATTTTTCGGGATCAGATTTTTTTTATGTACATGAAATCATGTAATACAATTACAACAATAACTATAATATTACTGACATTACTACTGAATTGTACTACAATACACAGAAAATATTCTTATTACAGGTTCAAATTATAAATATATATTGCAAACGATATAAAATAATACATTTGTATTAACAAGTATTAAAATATATTGCAAATAGATATAAAATAATGCAATAATACTATTTTAAAATTATAATAAAATATATTGCAAATAATACAGTAATTTTACATAAAAATATGAATCATTTTATACAACAAATACATTACATAATATTACAAATACAATCATTAAATAACAAAGATCAATAAAATACATGACAAATAATTTTAATATAAAAGTTTTGTTTTAAAATATTAAAATTGGACATATAATAAGGGAATAGATATATTTTTACATAATCCTAGAGTAGTACTTCTATTATTACTATATTTTGCATGAATTGATCAACGTGGACAAGCTGAAAAACTTAGTCTCTCTGTTTTATCTCCCTCTTGTCCCCACAATTTCCCCTTTTTTTCCTCCTTCTATCCCCTCCCGCTCCGGCCCGGCTGCACCAAAAGATAATATCAATTCATTTAATAAAGTCAAATACAAATAAGCAGAGGTGGGTAGAGTAGCCAGAAATTGTACTCAAGAGTACTGTTACTTTAGAGATTTATTACTCAAGTAAAAGTAAGGAGTAGTCACTCAAATATTTACTTGAGTAAAAGTAAAAAGTATATTGTGAAAAAACTACTCAAGTACCTTGTTCCTTTAATGATTACGGCAACAAATAATGCACAAAAACATAAAAATAGAAATGAGCAAATTCAGAGCCAGGAATATTTCTTAAGCAACTAAAACAATATTATATATTAAATAATAATACATTAAAATAAAATAAAAAATTAAGGCAAATTGAGCCACAATAACTTAACAGCACTATAGGCACAGTAGGCATTGATTGATTGATTGATTGATTGAAACTTTTATTAGTAGATTGCAGTACAGTACATATTCCGTACAATTGACCACTAAATGGTAACACCCCAATAAGTTTTTCAACGTTAATCAATTACTTAATAAATGACCAAGTCGAGGTAATCTACCTCATATATACATATACATACACACATATCATATATATATATGTATATATATATGCATACCTTTATATATACAGTATATAATTTATATTTATTTATTTTGCCGTTTTTGTTGACATGTTAAAGGTGTTTTAATGAATATACATGCATGTTTAACACATAGATTCCTATCTTTCATGAAGACAAGAATATAAGTTGGTGTATTACCTGATTCTGATGACTTGTATTGATTGGAAACAGACAGTATAGTGCTAATAATGTCCACATTTTCAAATGGAGAAGAAAAAAAGTTCCTCCTTCCTGTCTAATACATCATGAAAGTTGTTGGTTTTTGGCATCTTATTTGTCCAGCTTCCATATTCGTTTTTATACACTTTACAAGAAATACATTGGCGGCAAACTCCGTAGCTTGCTAGTTTGTTTACGCTGGCTTTCGGAGACTCTTATTTTGTTAGCGCAGGCGCGATGGAGCGGCACTTTTATTGTGAAGACAGGAACTGTGCGATCAGTCTTTAGGCTTTTGACGGGAAGTACGGTTGAAATAAAAAGTGTCTTTTTTCCTTTACACTTTTGATTGATTGGTTGATTGATTGAAACTTTTATTAGTAGATTGCACAGTACAGTACATATTCCGTACAGTTGACCACTAAATGGTAACACCCCAATAAGTTTTTCAACATGTCGGGTTCTACGTGTGACGGTCCCGTGACCGCCTGGCTCTGTTTGATTGGTCCAACGTCACTAGTGACTGCATGTGATTGGTGAAACGCAGGCATGCCTAGTTCCTACTTTGAATGCGTGTCTGACAAAAACAAAACAAACAAAGTGTGCATTAATAGATCGATAAAAAAACGTAGCGAGTAGCGACCTGATTGCAGATAAATGGAGCTGAGTAAAAGTAGCGTTTCTTCTTTATAAATATACTCAAGTAAAAGTAAAAGTATGTTGCATAAAAACTACTCTTAGAAGTACAATTTATCCCAAAAGTTACTCAAGTAGATGTAACGGAGTTAATGTAGCGCGTTACTACCCACCTCTGCAAATAAGGCAACAAGAGAAGTATCCCACACTTCTCTTTCGTAAAGTCAACGTGAACAGCCGACTTGGGCATCTACCCTCTACATCAAAAGTATGATTTGCCCGAGAAGCTGGACAGGACAAAAAAATAAAATAAGTAAAATAAAAATGTTGTGTTTGGCCCGCCGACTCATGGGACGTTTCACTTTGGCCCCTGGAGGCTAGAGGCAGAAGGTTTGGGAACCCGTGCGAGGAAAAAATGTAGAAGTAATTGTGATACTCTGTTTTCATTTCCAGAAAAAGACCGTTCTTTGTGAAAATATGCTTCTTTCCTTCCTCTGCTGTGGTGGCGTGCGTGCGTGTGCATATGGTCCGAGGCTCTGGCATGAAAATGAATCCGAGGCCGCACTCTTGTTTTGTTGGGCTTCTGCAGAAGAAGAAGCTCGCGGCTCCGAGAGGTGTTGCCCATGCTTTGCTGTTGCACAGACTCTACCATCTGGGCCGCACTGGCCGGCTGCGCTGTTCTCGTCCACGCCGAGGATTTAGGTCTGCCAGGGGCTCGGTTCTTGGGTCCTGGAACACATGTGTTTGTGTCTCAAGTTGCTATTTCCAGCGAGGGAGGCTTGCTATTCTCCTGGAAGAGCGCCACCTCGCTATTCTGCACATCCCCAAAGCTGCTGAGACGGCGTCAACGTGACACGCTCGGCCAAGTCCTCATCTGTGCGTGGGCGGCTTGAAGTGCTCGCAGGAAGTGGTTTGACTCCGCCGCATTCATCCGGCACCTGCGCGGACCGCGTCAGTCACATAATAGCCAATCATTTCTTTTAGATTGCGCACTTTGTGGAGCGACACAGAGAATCTGTAGGCTAATCAAGCAAGTTGTGCCACAAATTGTGTTGGTTGTTTGCGCTGCGTCACACTGGGAGCTGTAATAATAATAATAATAATAGATTTTATTTGTAAAAAGCACTTTACATGGAGCAAACAACCTCCAAGTGCTACAGTGTATTAAAATAAAATGAAACAATAATAAACATAAATACAAATAAAAACCAGAACAACCTAATAGCTAGAACTAGTATGCATATATCTCAATTTTGTATTTATTTATTTTTAAAAAAGAAGGGGTTTTAAGTCTTTTTTAAAAGCATCCACAGTCTGTGGTGCCCTCAGGTGGTCAGGGAGAGTGTTCCACAGACTAGGAACGGCGAAGCAGAAAGCCCGGTCTCCCATTGTTCGTTGCTTTGTCCTCGTAGGTTGGAGGAGGTTAGCCTGTCCGGAGCGCAGGTGTGGTGTGGAGGATTTGGGGGTGAGCAGTTCTTTGAGGTGGAGGGGGGCATTTCCATGGAGGCACTGGTGGGTTAGTAGGCACACTTTGTATTCAATCCTGAGGGGAACAGGAAGCCAGTGAAGGGATTTGAGAACCGGTGTGATGTGCTGGTATTTCCGCACTCTCATCAAGATCCTAGCAGCACTATTCTGTAAGTACTGCAGCTTCTGGATCTTCTTGCTGGGGATCCCCACAAGAAGTGCGTTGCAGTAGTCTAGCTCTTTCCAACATTTAAGCGTCATGAGAGAAGCATAAAGACACGCTCAGTACGCGCTGGTGCCTCGCCTTTTGCTAGTAGTCCCTTCCAAAAGGTCCGACGAGTCATAGCAAAACCAAATGTATGAAATCATGTAAATACCCCGGACTGTTGAAGGACTGAAGCTCTACATAAAACAAGAATGGGAAAGAATTTCACTTTCAAAGCTTCAACAATTAGTTTCCTCAGTTCCCAAAGGTTTATTGAGGGTTGTTAAAAGAAAAGGTGATGTAACACAGTGGTGAACATGCCCTTTCCCAACTACTTTGGCACGTGTTGCAGCCATGAAATTCTAAGTTAATTATTATTTGTAAAAAAAAAAATTATGAGTTTGAACATCAAATATGTTGTCTTTGTAACATATTCAACTGAATATGGGTTGAAAAGGATTAGCAAATCATTGTATTCTGTTTATATTTACATCTAACACAATCCCAACTCATATGGAAACGGGGTTTGTAATATTACTTAAAAGAAAACTGGTTTAGTTTAAGAAAATTCTAGCCAAGCATTTAATAAAGTAAAATACAAATAAGACAACAAGAGATGTATCCAACACTCATTTGTAAAGTAATTTAACAGCAGATATATATATATATATATATATATATATATGTATATATATATATATATATATGTATATATATATATATATATATATATATATATATATATATATATATATGTATATATATATATATATATATATTGTTGCGTTTGGACCAGATGTTCCTCCAAGGGAATTTATGTTGCTAATTAACCCCAAGTTGTTTTGATGACACATAAGGTGATTTTAAATGAAAACCAGAAACAGAATAGTTATTTTGCAATTTATTCCAAAGCTTTGGAGGGACCAATCTAAAAACAACACATTCCAATCGCATCGGCCATGTTGATCTGAAAAAACCCTCGGAAGTCTTGTCTTTTTTCATACGAGATAAGAAGGGAGTTATGGGTACTCCTTACATTCCAAGGTCAAAGTAGTCTACAGTGTACTATCGGTCATGAGATAAAGAAAAGTACAAGATGGAACACTAGCTATTTCAAATATGACTAGAGTTTAAAAAGAAATAACCTTTACATATGGATATATGTATACATCCATCTCCGTCAATATATAGTTCATCTACATCTACTATATGATTTGTCTGATTGGCTGGACAGAACAGATTAAAAAATATATATATATATATATATATATGTTTGATTTGTTTTAATCAAATAAGAATAGTTTCCAGTAAGAATTGCAACTAATGCCATTAATCGGTGTGAATATTGCGGAACAGTTGTTTAGACAATAATGTCTTTATACAGTTTAGATTGGGGAATGACATTTGTTAATGGGGAAATACGTTACTTCTAGCATTTAAGCTAGCTAGCAAGTGGTCTCCATAATTTTGTCAAAGTGTGTTTGTCAATCAGTAAGTTTTGTTTCAGTTACGTTATGCATCCAATTTTGACAGAAAAGGGCTTTATTCTCTCTGGGTGAAGCTAACGCTAGCTGGAGTTGCAGGCTCATTCCGTGTAATATATTTGGCGTTAGCTTGGTTTTTGTTTTAAATATTGTTGTGTGAACGTTAGTTTAATTGTTAAATATACACTGCAAGTTTGAGGAGGTATCAACAAATCGAATGTGACGTGCGGTCAACTATACACCAGGTGAGGCATAGTTGTGAGATCGGAGCCCAGGATGTCGTTGTGGCTTGTGCAGCCCTTTGAGACACTCGTGATTTAGGGCTATATAAGTAAACTTTGTTTGATTGATTGAATCACAGTTTTTCAATCATTTTGATTTACCGCATTTCCTTCAATTGCCGCCGGGTATATAGTATGCGGCTGCCTAGAATTACTGCCGGGTCAAACTCGTTTCGCAAAATAATTAGCGCATGCTTAGCATTACAGCCAGCTCAGGATTAGCTGGTTTTGCAAAATATTTTTTTTATTAGCGCATGTCTAGAATTTCCGCCGGGTCAAACTCGTCACGTCACGAGTGACACTTCACCTGTCATCGTTTTCAAAATGGAGGAGGCTGATTTCAATCATTTGAAATCGCATAAAGGGAAGAAGATTAAGAGCTATTCAGTAGGATTTAAGGTCCAAGCTATTGAATATGCTAAAAAGAACAGTAAGCTGCTATGTTTTTTAATATACCGTAGCTGCGTGTGTCAAATAGGAGTCATTAAATGACTCCCGCCTCCTGGTGGTAGAGGGCGCTAGTGATCCTTCTTGCGACTACTCGGGTACAGAAGAAGTGACAACAAGCAGCAAGAGTGAGCAGCGATCCTTTATTTTTTCCTCTCGCTTGCACTTTTAACATGGAAGATTACATATCTAAAATAAAACAGTTTTCTAAACTGGACTTTCAATGGAAGCAGGAGGTAATAAAGGAAGAACTCCATCGAGACAGAGAGACTTTTAAAACTGAAGAAAGATAAGGAAGACTTATATAAACAAGTTATCGATGCTTTTGATCAGAAGGAGCTGCGCATGGACTTCATTTATAAGTAAAAGTAAGACCATATTACGTTTTTTTAATCAAATGTGCTTTTCATGATGGTATCCTTACATCACACTCAAATTTATAAGCGCAGGCCTAAATTTACTGCATGCCTTTGGTAAACGCCGGAGTGAGAAGAGGTTTTAAAATAATTAGCGCCCTGGCGGCAAATCAAGGAAATACTATGGTAATACCAACCATCAGGAGTTTTACAGTAATCATGACTACTGTTTATATGAAGTACATACAAGAGTGACCGCTCATGAAAGCTGTGGCGTTTTTCGAGGCTGACAAGGTCCGATTTACTGACTTATCCAATATTAGACTAAGACTTAGACTTAGACTTCCTTTACTGTCATTCAAATTTGTACTTTACAGTACGGATAAGAACAGAAAAGTTGTTGGATCAGCTTGTTGGTGTGCAGGATAAAAGAGTAATAAGGTGCAGACTCAAGCCATTGGGTTGAGTTTTTTCCTTGCCCTGATGTGGCATCTGAGCCCAGGATGTGGTTGTGGCTTGTGCAGCCCTTTGAGACACCCGTGATTTAGGGCTACATAAGTAAACTTTGATTGATTGATTGATCGACAGAGTGTTTGCATTTACAAAAGAAGGTGCAGATATAAATAAATAGATTTGCTGTACAGATAAAAATATTCCACTTTTGCATATGCATCCACGTTATGGATGTATGTTTTATTGTTATTATAGTCCAGCCAGTTAATCGTTTTTTGGGGGGGAATTGAGGGGATTATTATGCTGCGTTCAAGAGGGAAGAAGCTGTTACACAACCTGCAGGTTCTGCTACGGACCTCTTTCTAGAGTCCAGCAGTGAAAACAGTCCTTGGTCGGCGTGGGAGGAGTCTCTGCAGATTTTCTGAGCGCCTGGCTAGGCTCAGTCAGTAGTCTGGTTATGCTTTTGTAACCTGTTTTGAAAAGGTTTTATGATCAATTTTAAACCAAATTGCATGTTGCAAGAATGACTTTGAATCGGAGAGTATGGGGTATCGGACTATCTGATTGTGGCGGTCCGCTCCCTGTATGATCAGTGTCAGAGCTTGGAAGTCGGACCAGTTCCCAATGAAGGTTGGACTCCTCCAAGGTTAACCTTTGTCACCCATTCTGTTCATAACTTTGATGGACAGAATTTCTAGGCGCAGTCAAGGCGTTGAGGGGATCTGGTTTGGTGGCTGCAGGATTAGGTCTCTGCTTTTTGCAGATGATGTGGTCCTGATGGCTTCTTCTGGCCAGGATCTTCAGCTCTCACTGGACGGGTTCACAGCCGAGTGTGAAGCGACCGGGATGGGAATCAGCAACTACAAGTCCGAGTCCATGGTTCTCACCCGGAAAAGAGTGGAGTGCCATCTCCGGGTTGGGGAGGAGACCCTGCCCCGAGTGGAGGAGTTCAAGTACCTGGGAGTCTTGTTCACGAGTGAGGGAAGAGTGGATGGTGAGATGGACAGGCGGATCGGTGCGGCGTCTTCAAGAATGCAGACGTTGTATCGATCCGTTGTGGTGAAGAAGGAGCTGAGCCGGAAGGCAAAGCTCTCAATTTACCGGTCGATCTACGTTCCCATCCTCACCTATGGTCATGAGCTTTGGGTCATGACCGAAAGGATAAGATCACGGGTACAAGCGACCGAAATGAGTTTCCTCCGCCGTGTGGCGGGGCTCTCCCTTAGAGATAGGGTGAGAAGCTCTGTCATCCGGGAGGAACTCAAAGTTAAGCCGCAGATCCTCCACATCGAGAGGAGCTAGATGAGGTGGTTCGGGCATCTGGTCAGGATGCTACCTCAATGTTTCGGGCACGTCCGACCAGTAGGAGGCCACGGGGAAGACCCAGGACACGTTGGAAAGACTATGTCTCCTGTCTGGCCTGGGAACGCCTCGGGATCTCCCGGGAGGAGCTGGACCAAATGACTGTGGAGAGGGAAGTCTGGGCTTCCCTGCTTAGGCTGCTGCCCCCATGATCTGATCTCGGATAAGCAGAAGAAGATGGATGGATGGTTTGAATCAAGAATCGATTCTGAATCGAGAATCAAATGGAATCATTAGTTGTTCTCATATTCACAAACCATGTACTTTGCTCCGACTATTTCTTTTTTAACTCAATAGTGTTCAGGTTTTTTTTTTATGAAAGTGTTGGGACTCGCAACTTTCTTTGGCCCCATGGTGGCTTATTTTGCAGTCGTTGTCGGTAAAAAAAAAGACAGAGACTGAGTCACCAACACTGCAGTGAAACTGACAGCTGTCAGGCTGCTTTAATCCCGACTGAGCATTACTTCAGGTGTACTTAAACTTGTGCCCGTTTCTCTGCAGATCAGAAGGTGAGGATCTGAGCTCAGAAGCGTGGCTGGGTTTGGGGGTGGGGTGTAGGGGCTGTACAAACCCCCCCCCCCCCCCCCCCCCCACACACTCTCTGTTCCCCCATGTGGAAAATGGCAGGAGAACCTCCCGAAGAAGACTGGAGCGAGGCAAGAACCGGGAGGGAGAGGACAATTAGTGGGATCTTCTAATCACCGGGGCACCACTCATTTCATTGACATGTGAATTTGTCTAACAAGTGGATCTGACAAAGGTCTGTTGGTGGAAGCCGCAGCTGAGGGCTGAGGCCAAAGTCTTTGTTCGAGGTAGCGGTGGAAGGTTGCTCTCAAGGAGATTATAAGCCATTATGCCTTTGACCTCTCCTGGGTGAGTAACTTGATGGCAGACCGTGGCCTTGTTTCTCTCGGGCTCCGTCGACACAACAACAGCCCGACCAAAAGAGTTGAGTCTCCTTTTGCACACGTGCAGACGCCGCAATAAGCATGTCAGGCGAAAACATGTTACACAAACAACATATTGTTTACTCTGTTACTGTATTGGCTTTGGTCCAAGTATGCAATATGCTGATCGTGTCATTTCCTTTTCCATTTCAACCAATACAGATATTTGCAGTAAGGGCAAGACTGGTCGATCCATAAGTCGATTGTGTTGAAAACAAGGCTAATATTCGTATACTAGAGGGATTAGATAGATCAGGGGTCACCAACCGTTTTGAAAGCAAAAGCTACTTCTTGGGTACTGATTAATGCCAAGGGCTACCAGTTTGAAACACACTTAAATGAATGGCCAGAAATAGCCAATTTGCCCAATTTACTTTTAATAAATAAATCTATATGTATATATATATATATATGAAGAGTTCATATGCAAAAGCAGATAAATCCATTTTGACCGATTCTGTATATTAACAATTTCCTGCCTGCTGGTGTTGCCGGTACATGTACAAGCGTACAATGGTTTATTTAATATCAACAGAAGCAAGTCATGAAAGCCTAAACTTTTAAGAAATGCTGATGTAATGAATAGCTTTCAAGTAAGAGTGTTTGATGTGGTTTTACGTCAAAAGCAGATATATCCAAATTATGATATGTCGCAAAAACAGATATCTCCAAAATCGTTTTCTTTGCGGTCGTTATTTCGCAAAATATTCAAGATAAAAATAGAGAGAAAAACAGAACGTGAAATTTATCGAAAGCGACATTTCAACGTAACAACTGTTCACATTTCTTTACTTCATTATTTAACAGTTTCGATCCCTTGGTACGTATAAATCTAGCTGTCCCTGCGGACATTGTTTTTTCGTACTTGCTAACCGGACATGCTTTTTTGGAACTGTGACCTCACATATTTACCTTGTGCTTTTCAGCACAAAATGAAAAAACAAAAAAAAAACAGTGTTGCAATGAAGACAATGTTTTATTAATAAAACAACCACAAATGCTCAACCTGGTTTGCCTATCAAAAACACTCCTGTGCAGATATCAGCTCACTCATCATCGCTATCGACATTAGCTCCATGCTCGACAACATCGTTTAACGCAGCGGTGTAAAACTCACGGACACGCGTGCTAGCGCCAACATCAAATAATAACTTCAACACGTCAGTTTTTTTCGCTGGCTTAACAGTGTTCACAGGAGAAGCTTCCAAATTATTCATGCGTGGATAACAACACTGAGTGACTCCGTGCGCGCCGCCATTTTGTTTGTCACGTGATCCCGTACTGCAGCGCTGGTTGGGCAAACGGATATATCGGCTTTTGTGGTAGATGATCCATGGCGCTTATCGGCCGTTGCAATAAATCGCTGAACTAAATGACGTTAAAAGCTGCATTTGTCCGCATTTGCAAACAAATTGATTTTGGTATACCACAATAGAAGTGGCGGACTATATATTACCGAGGCTGGGCTAAACTTTATCAAAATGGCGTTTATCGGTTTTTGCATATGAACTCTTCATATATATATATATAAAAATTGGTATTTTTGTCTGACATCCCGTCATATATATTTTTTTACTTTTACGGAAGGTTTTATGTAGAGAATAAATGATGAAAAAACACTTAATTGAACGGTTTAAAAGAGGACAAAACATAAAAAAAATGAAAATACAATTTTGAAACATAGATAATCTTCAATTTCGACTCTTTAAAATTCAAAATTCAACCGAAAAAAAATGAAGAGTAAAACTAGCTAATTCGAATCTTTTTGAAAAAATTTAAAAAATAATTTATGGAACATCATTAGTAATTTTTCACGATTAAAATCAATTTTAGAATTTTGATGACATGTTTTAAATAGGTTAAAATACAATCTGCGCTTTGTTAGAATATATAACAAATTGGACCAAGCTATATTTCTAACAAAGACAAATCATTATTTCTTCTAGACTTTCCAGAAGAAAAATGTTAAAAGCAATTCAAAAGACTTTGAAATAAGATTTAAATTTGATTCTACAGATTTTGTAGATTTGCCAGAATAATTTTTTTGAATTTTAATCATAATAAGTTTGAAGAAATATTTCACAAATATTGTTCGTTGAAGAAACAGAAGCTAAAATTAAGAATTAAATTAAAATGTATTTATTATTCTTTACGACAAAAACAATAAATTTACTTGAACATTGATTTAAATTGTCAGGAAAGAAGAGGAAGGAATTTAAAAGGTAAGAAGATATATGTGTTTAAAAATCCTAAAATAATTTTTAAGGTTGTATTTTTTTCTAAAATTGTCTTTCTAAAAGTTATAAGAAGCAAAGTAAAAAAAAAAAAATGAATTTATTTAAACAAGTGAAGACCAAATCTTGAAAATATTTTCTTGGATTTTCAAATTCTATTTGAGTTTTGTTTCTCTTAGAATTAAAAATGTCGAGCAAAGCGAGACCAGTTTGCTAGTAAATAAATACAATTTAAAAAATAGAGGCAGCTCACTGGTAAGTGCTGCTATTTGAGCTATTTATAGAACAGGCCAGCGGGCGACTCATCTGGTCCTTACGGGCGACCTGGCGTTGGTGACCCCTGAGATAGATATATCTGCATTTTTTCCAAATATTTTTTGTTATTGTCGTTTTGGTCCATGTTTATAAACTTACAGAATTAGGCTGTGGACACAGAAGGACTTCAAGCCCTGTTCCTTCAAAAGTTCAGGAATTTTAAGTTCCCGGACCTAAAAGTTCCTGTAGAAGTGTGTGGTTTGTGCGTCCACCGCATTTCACAGTTCAGGTAGTTTATACAAATCAGGCTAACGGAGGAGTGGTTTAGTATACACATTCATCATCATTGCACGTCAAGGTGTGTAGTGCCAACTGTCACAACCAGTTCTCCCCATTTGAGTCTGTTTTGGACAAAGATTTAAGTCACGTTTCAGGCTTTAAGGTCCTGGGCAATGGCATCCAGTCAGCGCAGGGGTGCCCATTACGTCGATCGCGAGCTACCAGTCGACCGCGGGGGGTGTGTCAGTCGATCTCGAGCCAGGCTTTTAAAAAAAATAGACCTAAAAATTAGTGATCATCAATCTTCACCAAGACGTCACTTAAATGACATTCACTGTACCGGAGGGTCTTGTGAGATGACGCTGGCTGCTGCAAGATCATTATTATGAAAATATGACCGAGAGGAAGGCGAGAAACACTTTTTATTTCAACAGACTCTCGCGCCGTACCTTCCGTGAAAACTCTAAAGGCCGACTGCACATTTCCTATCTTCACAATAAAAGCCCTGCTTCATGCTGCCTGCGCTAACTAAATACAGAGTCTCGGAAAACTGGCGTGCACAAGTGATGTGCACGCCAGCTTTCCGAAACTCTTATTTTGTTAGCGCATGCAGCATGAAGCAGGGCTTTTATTGTGAAGATAGGAAATGTGCAGTCGGCCTTTAGAGTTTTGACGGAAGGGACGGCGCGAAAGTCTGTTGAAATAAAAAGTGTTTCTCGCCTTCCTCTCTGTCATTTTTTCATAATAATGAACTGGCAGCAGCCAGCGTCATCTCACAAGACCCTCGGGTGCCGTGAATGTCAATCAAGCAAGCTACGGAATTTGCCGCCAATGTTTTTCTTGTAAAGTGTATGGAAGCTGGATGAATTAGATGCCAAAAACCAACCCCTTTCATGTGGTATTGTACAGAAAGGACAACTTTTTTTCTCCTCCATTTGAAAATGTGGGCGTTATCATCATTACTGTCTGATTCCAATCAATGCAAGTCATCAGAATCAGGTAATACACCAACTTATATTCTTGTCTTTGTGAAAGAAAGACATCTATATGTGTTACACATGCTTGTATTATCATTAAACACATTTAACTTGTTTACAAAAATGTCTATTCCATAAATAAATAAATATAAATGATATATATAAATGAGGTAGATCCCCTCGAGTTGGTCAATTGAAAAGTAGCTCGCCTGCAGAAAAAGTGTGGGCACCCCTGAGTCAGCGGGTGCAGGGGGGCACCTCTGGGTGGTCTCTAGCCGGCTTGCTGGGGATTGAAAGCTAGGATGGTACAAGTCGGACATTCCACAGGCAGGCGGATGATGTGGCCATACCAGCGTACTCGCCTCATTGCTACAAGACAAGATACTGGAAGCTGTTGGGTTTGGTCTCTCAAAGTCCAGTTTTGTGACGTGCTGGCTCCGTATGTTGCCTTCAAAACCATCAGGCCTGGACTCCAGGGTGGTACTCAGTGTCCATGCAGAAGAACGGAGATAACAGAAGCCTTGTAGACCCTCAGCTTTGTCTCCCGTGATGTGTGCCGGTCTCGCCACTGAGGTCTGCAAAGGGACTGCATGACCGAGGCCGCTAGGACACGGCGTCTGTCAAGGTCACCCGTGTTTGACATTGCGGAACCCAGGTATTTAAAAGTGGAGACCCAGTGGACAGGGGTTCTGTCAAAACAGAGGGGTGCTGGATCAGGTCCTTCGCCTCCATGCATAAACTTTGTCTTAGGCCAGCTTATCTTCAGCCCTAACTTTTTGGACTCCTCGTTGAACACAATGAGAGCTTCCTGGAGCTGGTCAGCATTTTGCTAAACAGGGTGGTGTCATCTGTGTATTGGAGGTCCTTGAGGGTGTACTTACCAAGTGGCACCCCAGGGATCTGTTCGCAAACAGGTGACAGCAATTGGTTGATGGCGCAGTTAAAGAGCTCAGGAGCCCTGCAGACACAATCGCTACACAGTGCTTGTATCAATAAATGGATGCTTTACATACATACACACGTACATATACATATATACATATATATATAAGATTTGCTTCATCCTACTTCTTTTCCTTTTGTCAAACTGTGACTTGGATTAAGTTTGTTTCTGTGACGCAGAGGGAAGTTAGCATGAGCAAGACGTGAATGTGAGTACATCTTTTAATTTGAACACTGTAACTAACAAAAGACCAACAAAAAGCGCTCACAGTGGAGGTGCAAAACTTGGCTATGGAAACAAACACTTGCACTATGGCATAAACTATGGACATAAACAAAAGACGTAGCACAAAGGTAATTAACTATGAACTATAAACAAAAACTTACACGACATGGAACTGTGAACGAGGGCATGAAGGTAGGAACAGCATGGTAGGATGTGAAGATGCCAGGAAAAAGAGAAGAAAAAGAATGACTTAAATAGCAGCAATGATCATTAGTGAAAAACAGGTGTGAGGCTGCGAACAGGGACGTGACTAGGAGACCAGGTGATACTAATGGGTTGGCATGGAGAGGAAAACAAACAAGGAAGTGTAAAGACAGAATTGAATGTCCAAAAATGCAAAACATAACATTACCAAACGTAACAAAAACACAACATAATCTACAGGCGGGACACCTTTTCCGACATGTCGTAATGAGAAATGATCATGTGTAATACTGTATGTGATCTAACATGCTGACATTGTATACATGTTTTAAATAAACAGGAACACACACATATATATATATATATATATATATATATATATATATATATATATATATATATATATATATATATATATATATATTTGGACATTAGGTGAACATATACAGGTTAGGGTTAGGGTGAGTCTTAGGCTTAAGGTTTGGGTTAGGTTTACCAATGAGCAATATTTCTGAGGTTATTGAGGGAAGACTTTCAGCTAATGGCTTACTGGTTGTATAATAGAATAAAGTATTAATAAGTACTTAATAATGACTAAATTAGAGCCAATATGTTACTGTTTTGTATGTTAATCAGCAACAAATTAATGGTGAATATGTGTTTATACATATATATATATATATATATACATATATATATATATATATATATATACACATAAATAAATGTGTGTGTATATATATATATACACACATATATATATACATATATATGTATGTATGTATATATACTGTGTGTGTATATATATATACATATTTATATATATTTGTTTGTGTGTGTGTATATATAAACATACATATACAGTATATATATATATATATATATATATATATATTTATATATATTTATTTATATACTGTATATGTATGTTTATACCAGAAATGGATTTAAAACATAAGCTTTTCAGTGTTGAAAACAAGACAACAATCGCTATTCCATTCATTACCATGAATTGATTAACGTGGACCCCGACTTAAACAAGTTGAAAAACTTATTGGGGTGTTACCATTTAGTGGTCAATTGTACGGAATATGTACTGAACTGTACAATCTACTAATAAAAGTATCAATCAATCAATCCCATACGTCTAAATGTTTACGTTTTGAGGCTGCTAAAACAAAGTTGTCATGTAATTAAACGACCATAATGCCATAATTTGTCATGTTTTTGGTTAAAAACACATTTTAATTATGTCCTCTAAGCATTAGTAGCAATACTTGTGGTATTCTAAAAAAAATCTAAGCTACTATATATTATCTAGCTGCAAAAGGAAGAAGCAGAGACATGTTCAAGGAAGGTAATAAATGGAGGATTCATTACATTGAACTGTTTCATCCTCCGTTAATGTTTACCACTGCTATGTTTTGTTCAATGTAACCATGGCGACGTTTGTACATGGAGAAAAATCAATAAGCTATTTCAGGTCAGAGCGTCGGCAGGAAGTTTCAATCATCTGCCAGCCAGTAAAATGTGTGCTCACATCCTTTCTTCAGGATATGAGAGCATGCACGGAACATGTGGACTTGTTTACGCCGCACCAATAACAACCTGCAAGTGCCTTCTCAAAGCCTCTGTAGCACAACAAATGTTATGTGCAAGTCTGGTTGACACCGAAAGCTTTGCCCTCCTCTCCGAGGGTTCTCATTGTCATCCCAATGGATTGAGTTTTTCCTTGCCCTGATGTGGCATCTGAGCCCAGGATGTCGTTGTGGCTTGTCTAGCCCTTTGAGACACTTGTGATTGAGGGCTATATAAGTAAACTTCGATTGATTGATAGATAGTCTAACAGGTATTATGGTTTACTAAGGGGATGTGACGGCAGACTGACACCAGGGGGCAGTATGTTCAATAATTTATTAAATATATGGTAAATATATATATTTAATAAGAATAATAAACATTATTAACACATAAATCAAGGGAATGAAGTGTGACAAATACTCAAGAGTGTATGGTGTAAGACTACGTGTATAATTTAACTGAAGTGTGTGTTACCAAAGTGTTGACGAGAGCGAAGGAACGAGGAAGTCCATGGGGCAGGCAGGTTCCGGGGCGAGAGAGAGGCGTCAGAGTCGTGGGGCGAGGGAGGCAGTCGAAAATCCAGGGCAACGGAAGGAAAACAGGTACACCATGGAAAACCAAGTTCCCGCGAGGATCCCTGGGTCCACTGGTCTTTTAAGCAGCTCGCCCTCATCAATTCCAGGTGTGTCGAAAGGCAATCGTCTGCAGGCTTGTAGCTGTGTGGGCCTGCTGCTCTCAGCGCGAGCAGGGGCGTGTCCGAGCGCGCTGTCAAGGACGCATTGGAATGGGGATTTCAACATCTACGCTCCATAATATCATCAAAAGGTTCTCAGAAATGGAGAAACACTCCACGTAAGCGGCATGGCCAGAAACCAACATTGAATGACCATGACCTTCTATCCCTCAGACGGCACTGTATCAAAAACCAACATCAATCTCTAAAGGATATCACCACATGGGCTCGGGAACACTTCAGAAAACCAGTGTCACTAGATACTATTGGTCGCTACAAGGATTTGCAAATCATTGTATTCCGTTTATATTTACATCTAACACAATTTCCCAACTCATATGGAAACAGGGTTTGTATGTAGACATGATAAAACATGTCTAATCTTCGCACGTAATTCAAAATGACACCCATTTAAATCCATTACCAAGCATTCTGGGTAAAATACACAACACTGTCCACACCTCAAAATGTTTGACACATTTTAGCTGCTTGATATTTCTGGTTGATTACAAACATTTTAATCTTCTTAATATTCAATGTTTTATCATTTATACTTCATATAGTGAAGTCATTGTGCTGTTGTTCAGTCTGTCAGCTAAAACTTCTTGTAGTTGATGCTTTAAAGTAGCAGTCGAGTGAAAAAACAAGTTGACTTTATATGCTTAATTATGTTTTTTTTGTATCCATTAAAACATATTTAATCTGAAAACACCGTCTAAACATCACACACAATTTTGGCTATTTTAAAGGGGAACATTACCACAATTTCAGAAGGGTTAAAACCAATAAAAATCAGTTCCCAGTTGCTTATTTTATTTTTCGAAGTTTTTTTCAAAATTTTACCCATCATGGAATATCCCGAAAAAAGGCTTTAAAGTGCCTGATTTTCGCTATCTGTAAATCCACCGTCCATTTTCCTCTGACATCATTTAGTTATGCCAACATGGCGGATAGCCCAGCTAGATATAGCGACATTAGCTAGGATTCAGACTCGGATTTTAGCGGCTTAACCAACGATTGAGTGTCGCAGGGTTTCCATACATCTCTGTGCCATGTCTATCGTAGCATCGCCGGTAAAATGTGCAAGAGCAACTTAAATATGTCGATTGGTGAGTGTTTGTTTGGCATTAAATGTGGGTGGAGTGAAAGGCTGGATGCAAATATAGCTACAAATGTACATACAGCTAGCCTAAATAGCATGTTAGTATCGATTAGCTGGCAGTCATGCCGCGACCAAATATGTCTGATTAGCACATAAGTCAATAACATCAACAAAACTCACCTTTGTGATTTCATTGACTTTATCGTTGGAAATGCCTCCGCTTTGAGTGTCGCAGGGTATCCATACATCTCTGTGCCATGTCTGTCGTAGCATCGCCGGTAAGGTGTGGAGACCAAACGAGGGACTTTTGCATCTCTCGACACGGGAGCATTTTAAATCTGTCGATTGGTAAGTGTTTGTTTGGTATTACACGTGGGTGGAGGGAAAGGCTGGATGCAGATATAGCTACAAATGAGGCATAACGATGCAATATGTTTATACAGCCAGCCTAAATAGCATGTTAGCATCGATTAGCATGCCGTGCTAATCGATGCACACTCCACGTAAGTCAACTTGAATCCGTCCCTGATCGTGTTTTTACACCCTCCGACAACACACCGATGAGGCATGGTGTCTCCAAGGTACGGAAAACAGTCGAAAAACGGGAAATAACAGAGCTGATTTGACTCGATGTTTATAATCTGTTTGAGAAAATGGCGGATTGACTACCTAGGTGACGTCACAAAGGCGTTTAATTTGCCAAAATTCACCCATTTAGAGTTCGGAAATCGGTTAAAAAACATACGGTCTTTTTTCTGCAACATCAAGGTAGATATTGACGTTTACGTAGGTCTGGTGATAATGTTCCCCTTTAAAATTTTCCCGCTCCGAATATCTTCGGTAATTTCCGTAGGTTCTATTATTTTTATTAGATCGGTCATACTGAAAGTATGCAAACATTGTAAAGAAATGTGCCGTTTATCATTCATAATCCTTATGTAAGACAAGAACACTTATGTTTTTATGCATTTTAAATCAGTGGTTCTTAACCTTGTGTGACATCTCGGTGGCCTTGTGGTGACGAGTTGTTCTCTCGTGGGTGGAGCGAAGATGGAACACAGCGTAAAGGTTGGAATAAGAATTTATTTATATAATAAAACAAACTAAGAACAAAAACACTTGCACAAAGGCACTAACCAAAAACCAACAGAACTAGCTTGGGAGCTAGAAAGAACAAAGGGCGCTAGCTTGGAAGCTAGGGACATAAACAAACAAAATAGCATAGAAGCTAACAAGTATACAAAAATAGATTGACCACAATGTTGGAAGAGCTGTTGCGTGTAGCAAGCAAGAGTCCAAGAATGAATGTCCAACCATGGCGGTCTTAAATAAGGAGATAAATCAGGAGGGAGGTGTGCGTGATTAAACGGAAGGCAGGTGACACAAGTGCGTTGCTACGACAACAGACACAAACCAGGAAGTGCCACAAAGAACTGAGGAAGACAAATACAAGACAGAATGTGATAAACAGAACCAAAACCAGAATACGCCATGATCCAAGACGTGGATCATGACACCTTGTTACTGAACCCCACCAGTTTCATATACGCATTCACCCAACCCTTCTTTAGTGAAAAATACTGTTTTTTTTTCTCAAATTCAAGACAAAGTTGTATGTTTTTGGTAACACTTTAGTATGGGAAACATATTCTAAGTAACAAAGACTAATTTTAGAGTTATTTGGACACTAGGGGAACATCCATCCATCCATCCATCATCTTCCGCTTATCCGAGGTCGGGTCGCGGGGGCAGCAGCCTAAGCAGGGAAGCCCGGACTTCCCTCTCCCCAGCCACTTCGTCCAGCTCTTCCCGGGGAATTCCGAGGCGTTCCCTGGCCAGCCGGGAGACATAGTCTTCCCAACGTGTCCTTGGTCTTCCCTGTGGCCTCCTACCGGTTGGACGTGCCCTAAACACCTCCCTAGGGAGGCGTTCGGGTGGCATCCTGACCAGATGCCCGAGCCACCTCATCTGGCTCCTCTCGATGTGGAGCAGCAGCTGCTTTACTTTGAGTTCCTCCCGGATGGCAGAGCTTCTCACCCTATCTCTAAGGGAGAGCCCCGCCACCCGGCGGAGGAAACTCATTTCGGCCGCTTGTACCCGTGATCTTATCCTTTCGGTCATGACCCAAAGCTCATGACCATAGGTGAGGATGGGAACGTAGATCGACCGGTAAATTGAGAGCTTTGCCTTCCGGCTCAGCTCCTTCTTCACCACAACGGATCGATACAACGTCCGCATTACTGAAGACGCCGCACCGATCCGCCTGTCGATCTCACGATCCACTCTTCCACCACTCGTGAACAAAACTCCTAGGTACTTGAACTCCTCCACTTGGGGCAGGGTCTCCTCCCCAACCTGGAGATGGCACTCCACCCTTTTCCATGGACTCTGACTTGGAGGTACTGATTCTCATTCCGGTCGCTTTACACTCGGCCGCGAACCGATCCATTGAGAGCTGAAGATCCCGGCCAGATGAAGCCTTCAGGACCACATCATCTGCAAAAAGCAGAGACCTAATCCCGCGGCCACCAAACCGGAACCCCTCAACTTCTTGGCTGCGCCTAGAAATTCTGTCCATAAAACTTATTAACAGAATCGGTGACAAAGGACAGCCTTGGCGGAGTCCAACCTTCACTGGAAACGAGTCCGACTTACTGCCAGCAATGCGGACCAAGCTCTGACACCGATCATACAGGGAGCGGACCGCCATAATAAGACAGTCCGGTACCCCATACTCTCTGAGCACTCCCCACAAGACTTCCCGAGGGACACGGTCCAACGCCTTCTCCAAGTCCACTAGGGGAACATATTCTAAGTAATAAAGACTTCACTTAGAGTTATTTGGTTAAGGTTAGAGGGTTAGGGTTATAATAAGGCCATGCCGAATAAGTACTTAATAATGACTAGTTAAGAGCCAAAATGTTACTAATTTGCATGTTACTAAGCAACTAATTAATGGTGAATATGTTCCACATACTAAAGTGTTACTAACAACAAATTACACACCTGCAAACCAGTCAGTTTGTATTTACACGATGAGTCGGGTGCGTTTTGACCTCCGCCGAACCCCTTAAGGCCGACTCACCCAACCCCTAGGGTTGGATCGAACCCAGGTTAAGAACCATTGTTCTAACTGGTAAATAAATATCTAACAATTGAGTCAACAGAGGGAGTGTCCTCTCATTATACCCTCTAAAAAGTGAAGTGAATTATATTTATATAGCACTTTTTCCTCAAGTGACTCAAAGCGCTTTACATAGTGAAACCCAATATCTAAGTTACAATTAAAGCAGTGTGGGTGGCACTGGGAGCAGGTGGGTCAAGTGTCTTGCCCAAGGACACAACGGCATTGACTAGGAAGGCGGAAGCGGAGATCGAACCTGCAACCCTCAAGTTGCTGGCACGGCCGCTCTACCAACCGAGCTATACCCCCCCACCAAAACATCCAGAAACAATACTCCATTTACATGTGGTGACATGAAAACGAATCAAATATGATATGATATTGATATTTCTATTATCAGCGCTAACCCAGACGGACTATTTTAGCGGTGTATTGATAGCAGTGAGCTAATATTAGCTTACGCCGCTATTGTTGACACACTGAGGCAGCATCTGCTTGGTCTCAAACTTGCTAAAAGTACATTCTGGATTATAATTCATGCATCTCTCACCTGCTACTAGACGCGTGTGCGGCAACTTTTATTAACCTTTTGTACGGATTGTGGTAGAATCTTCATCTAAACGGAACTATGTGAGCATCTTGTCGGTCGACATCCCAGCGAGAGTGGAATTATTACAGTAAGTTTTAGTTTTATTTTGGTTTAAAATGGTTAGTTTGTATGTTTGGCACCTAGCAATGCTGTGTGCGGATGCTATTATGTTACAATAAAGCTGCGTCCAGGTAGCAGTCGGCTTTTTTAAACTGATTGCTCATCTTCTTTGTATTCAGGCTCAAAAAAATACGGTCCTGGATCATATTTTTCCCACAAAGTCTGCTTGATTAGCATTGTTGTTGGTGGGGAAGGGATTTGTGGTTCTTAACACTACGTCACATCAAAATAACTCGGGAATCTCTGTGAGATGAATACTATTTTGATCATATTTATTTACTCACAAACATTGCAAGTCTTTAGGTGTCATACATCTGTCGAATATAATAATATCTTTAATATAGAGGCAACCTGTTTTTCACTTTACTGCTACTTGAACAAACTCACCTCTTCTGATACTGTGTCTGCTACTATTGGTGAGTCCCCCCCCCCCCCCCCCAAAATTTTGCCTTCTTGCAGGTTGTTCTGTATTTTTCCATGTTTATCATGTTTGGCAAACTTCCCTCTTCGATTTGGTATGACAGACCTGCATCATTATCGCTGTTCCTGGGTGAAAGCATCTGTTTCAAAGCGATTACTGCACACACACACACACACACACACACACACACACACACACACACAGATGTGCACAGGATGGAATTAATAATAGGATCGAAACGGAGTATTTTCCTTAAAATTGGAACTACAAGTTACTGTAACTTTATTTTAGACAGTTCGAAAGGTAGTGTAGACTTATTTAGATATTTAATTTATTTTGATGATTTATCTATGATTATATTACTTTATATATATATATATGTATATATTAATATATATATATATATATATATATATATATATATATATATATATATATATATATATATGGGGAACACATATTTACCATTAATTTTCATCCATCCATTTTCTACTGCTTATTCCCTTTTGGGGTCGCGGGGGGCGCTGGCGCCTATCTCAGCTACAATCGGGCGGAAGGCGGGGTACACCCTGGACAAGTCGCCACCTCATCGCAGGGCCAACACAGATAGACAGACAACATTCACACTCACATTCACACACTAGGGCCAATTTAGTGTTGCCAATCAACCTATCCCCAGGTGCATGTCTTTGGAAGTGGGAGGAAGCCGGAGTACCCGGAGGGAACCCACGCATTCACGGGGAGAACATGCAAACTCCACACAGAAAGATCCCGAGCCTGGATTTGAACCCAGGACTGCAGGAAGTTTAATTCCATCCTGTGCACATCTGTGTGTGAGTGTGTGTGTGTGTGTGTGTGTGTGTGTGTGTGTGTGTGTGCAGTAATCACTTTGAAACAGATGCTTTCACCCAGGAACAGCGATAATGATGCAGGTCTGTCATACCAAATTGAAGAGGGAAGTTTGCCAAACATGATAAACATGGAAAAATACAGAACAACCTGCAAGAAGGCAAAATTTTGGGGGGGGGGGGTGGAACTCACCAATAGTAGCAGACACAGTATCAGAAGATGTGGGTTTGTTCAAGTAGCAGTAAAGTGAAAAACAGGTTGCCTCTATATTAAAGATATTATTATATTCGACAGATGTATGACACCTAAAGACTTGCAATGTTTGTGAGTAAATAAATATGATCAAAATAGTATTCATCTCACAGAGATTCCCGAGTTATTTTGATCTGACGTAGTGTTAAGAACCACAAATCCCTTCCCCACCAACAACAATTCTAATCAAGCAGACTTTGTGGAGTTTTCATGTTCTCCCCGTGAATGCGTGGGTTCCCTCCGGGTACTCCGGCTTCCTCCCACCTCAAAAGACATGCACCTGGGGATAGGTTGATTGGCAACACTAAATTGGCCCTAGTGTGTGAATGTGAGTGTGAATGTTGTCTGTCTATCTGTGTTGGCCCTGCGATGAGGTGGCGACTTGTCCAGGGTGTACCCCGCCTTCCGCCCGATTGTAGCTGAGATAGGCGCCAGCGCCCCCCGCGACCCCAAAAGGGAATAAGCGGTAGAAAATGGATGGATATATATATATATTTATATATAATGTGTGTTGTGGGCCCCCAATTCCAAACAAAATTGCGGCAGCGTAGCGGGCTCTATTCTTAACTAGAAATGAATAGGACTTGTAAAAATACAACACTGCTCACTAACTATAGTTTGTGTTTTATGTGGCTAAGAATCACAAGTGAAGAAAGATTTAAATAAAAATCAAAAGACAATAAACTAACACGTTTAAGAGGGATTTTCCAGAGTCCCCCTGCACTTAAATCCTACTTGGTACATCCCAAGTGCAACATGACCATATAAGGAGTCCAAATTGTTTGGGCCAGGTTTGCTACTTCCTGGTTGTGTGGCAGATGCCATTTGACCTTTGTTTGAGTCCAGGTGAGGCAATCTTCCGAGTACCCCAATTATCTCGTCTATATAGAAGCACAATTTAGCCTGAAACACGGCAATCCTCACTTGAATTGTATAAAAGATGGATGAGGAAGGTGAGAACTGTCATGTCTGTTCCGAGACATTTTGTTCAGAGTTAGCATGCATGCTAGCATTCTTCTTAGCACTTTTCGATGTGTTCATTTTCTTTTTGGAAGGTATCTTTGATGACAAAATGCATGGACAAGTAACAGCCCTCCATTTTGGGACTCTTCCAGCGCCAGCCAGCGGTCATCCAATCACACGGTGAGTCCTGTCTAATTGATGCTAATAGCATTTAGCATAGCAACACCTACGCTTCTGCACTTCTACCAGCAGTCAGTGAATCCTCCCATAACACTTCTGCACTTCTACCAAGTTGAAAAACTTATTGGGGTGTTACCATTTAGTGCTCAATTGTACGGAATATGTACTGTACTGTGCAATCTACTAATAAAAGTATCAATCAATTAAAAGGTAAATGAATCCTGCAATAAAACTTCTTCACTTCTGTGGCGGCCTGTACGGAGACGTCAATTTTATGTGGTGGAAAAGTCAGAATCTGAAACAGGAACAATAGAGAGTTTGTTACAACAGTTTTAATTACTCACAATCAGATGGTACAAAGTTGGATTGAATCGATATGAACAGAAAAAGTGTCTCAAGAGACGAAAGATGGTTCACCCTCGTGAAAGAATTAATAAGAGCGCACCACAGGCTTGGTCTTCCCTTCTTATTTATACGCTCCATGATGACCTGATTTGTATCATAACAACTTATCCTTTACTGTTAATATCTGCTTATTTTCCGTTTGAACATGTTCTATCTACACTTCTGTTCAAATGTAATAATCACTTATTCGTCTCTTCTTCGATACTTTACATTAATTTTGGATGATACCACACATTTAGGTATGGATACGATACCAAGTACTTACAGGATCATACAATAAAATATAATACCTAATAAACTAATAATAATATGGTTAAAAAATACTGATGTAAAGGGTAGGTGTCGCGCTATTTTCTGTTTTAGCATGTTCTATCTACACTTCTGTTAAAATGTAATAATCACTTATTCTTCTCTTCTTTGATACTTGACATTACTTTTGGATGATACCACACATTTAGGTATCGATCCGATACCAAGTAGTTACAGGATCATACATTGGTCATGTTCAAAGTCCTCATGTGTCCAGGGACATATTTACAGACTTTATAAACATTATATGAATGAAAAAAAACGGACAAAAAGATTTTGTGGTGATACAAACTATTGATGTAATCATAGTAGTATCGACTAGATACACTCTTATACTTGGTATCATTACAGTGGATGTCAGGTGTAGATCCACCCATGGCATTTCTTTCCATTGTGACGGCGGTGAGCTATTGTATCCTCCTGCGGTGTGTAGTGAAGCACGTTTAGCAATTCTTCCTCCTCCAGTGATAATACTACTTGTAAGAAACTTACTTTGCCACGAAGGCCAGGATTAGTGATTTACAAGTAGCCATGTCTTAAAGCAGCTCTTCCTGAGGGTGTTTCAGTGTTATAACTTCACCTTTATCTTGACTTTTTACACCAAAATGCGTCCATTCTCCTTTTTCTGTCTACACGCTGTGTCTGCTTGTAAGTACTCTGTGTGTGTGCGCTGCCATACATGCTCCTCTTCCCTTTAAAACCTGCATTGTCACCATGTGACGATGAAGGACTGGTACTTGTTAGAGGCGGTATAGTACCGAATATGATTCGTTAGTATACCGGTACTATACTAGTACTGGTATACTCCCTCCCTCCATCCATCCATCCATCCATCCATTTCCTACCGCTTGTCCCTTTCATGGTGGCAAGGGGTGCTGGAGCCTATCTCAGCCGCATTTGGGCGGAACCCTGGACAAGATAGCGGTATTCTGTACAACCTAGTCCGTGTATATTCACATATTACTCATTGTTTAATGCGGCAACCATAACAGGATCATACATTTGTCATGTTCAAAGTCCTCATGTGTCCAGGGACATATTTACAGACTTTATAAACATTGTATGAATTAAAAAAAACGGACAAAAAGATTTTGTGGTGATACAAACTATCGATGTAATCATAGTAGTATCGACTAGATACGCTCTTATACTTGGTATCATTACAGTGGATGTCAGGTGTAGATCCACCCTTGGCATTTGTTTACACTGTCATGGCGGTGAGCTATTGTATTCTCCTACGGTGTGTAGTGAAGCATGTTTGGCTATTCCTCGTCCTCCAGTGATAATGTTACATTTAAAAAACATACTTTATTTGTCGCCATGGAGGTGAGGATTAGTGATTTAGAAGTAGCTAAAACACTGTGGATGGATGTTAGCCGCATGTCTTAAAGCAGCTCTTCCTGAGGGTGTTTCAGTGTTATAACTTCACCTTTATCTTGACTTTTTACACCAACATGCGTCCATTCTCCCTTTTCTGTCTACACACTGTGTCTGCTTGTAAGTACTCTGTGTGTGTGCGCTGCCCAACATGCTCCTCTGCTCGTACAACCAGCAATGTCCACACGTGACGACGCGCCGTCATGCCTGTTAAAAAAAAAAAAAAAAGAGGTCGAGGTCGGGTACTTTTTAGAGGTGGTATTGTACCAAGTTTGATTCATTAGTATGGTGGTACTGTACTAGTACCGGTATACCGTACAACCCTACATTGTAGCCACGCACCTTATGTCCCTGGTTATGCGTTTGCTTTGGCGAAATCCGGTACTATTTCTAGTAACCACTGTGGAAAGTTCAGTGTGCATTTTCTGACTGCTTTCAGCTTTGTCTAAAATAAAACGTGTCACTTTATTGTGGCCAAGTTATTAGAGGAGACCCTGCTTATCCTCCATTGTTGTCCCTCGTCCGCACGGGTGCCAGGTTCAAACACCAAACTATCTATTAAACAAGACAGAAAGCAAGGAATCACGCAGAGACAGAGTTCAATTTTGCTCATGAGGAGAAGCGTATTAGGCTGCACACTCAGTTACAGTTTCACTCTACGCTCTAAGGTACAGTCCCACATGCTCCTCTATTTATTCGGGAGGTCCCTAGTTAATATCACTGAGGCTGCTTCTGACGGGAGGGGTGATGCAAGCAGCCCCAGTAGAGGCACTACGTGATTATTCAGAATGGAAAAGGGCTGACAATCGGGATTTCGCCATACTACACGTTCTATCTCCATCCTATGTTGCTGATTGTATTGTATCATATGTCCCGGCAAGAAATCTGCGTTCAAAGAACTCCGGTTTATTAGTGATTCCCAGAGCCCCAAAAAACTCTGCGGGCTATAGAGCGTTTTTGTATTGGGACTCCAGTACTCTGGATTGCCCTCATTCTGAGATGCTACCTCAGGAGAAGCATTTAAGTCCCATTTTAAAACTCATTTGTATACTCTAGCCTTTAAATAGACCACTTTTTAGACCAGTTGATCTGCTGGCACAGGTTCGGTGGCCACGGATGAAGTGCTGGCTGTCCAAAGTCAGGACCCGGGGTGGACCACTCATCTGTGCATCGGTTGGGGACATCTCTGTGTGGCTGACCTGTCTCCGCTCGGGATGGTCTCTTGCTGGCCCCACTATGGACTGGACTCTCACTATTATGTTAGATCCACTATGGACTGGAATCTCACACTATTATTTTAGATCCACCATGGACTGGACTCCCACTATTATGTTAGATCCAGTATGGACTGGAATCTCACACTATTATTTTAGATCTACTATAAACTGGACTCTCACACTATTATTTTAGATCCTCTATGGACTGGACTCACACTATTATGTTAGAGCCACTATGGACTGGACTCACACTATTATGTTAGATCCACTATGGACTGGACTCTCACTGTTATGTTAGATCCACTATGGACTGGACTCTCACTATTATGTTAGATCCACTATGGACTGGACTCACACTATTATGTTAGAACCACTATGGACTGGACTCTCACTATTATGTTAGATCCACTATGGACTGGATTCTCACTATTATGTTAGATCCACTATGGACTGGATTCTCACTATTATGTTAGATCCACTATGGACTGGACTCTCACTATTATGTTAGATCCACTATGGACTGGACTCTCACACTATTATGTTAGATCCACTATGGACTGGACTCTCACACTATTATGTTAGATCCACTATGGACTGGACTCTCACTTTTATGTTAGATCAACTATGGACTGGACTGTCACAGTATTATGTTAGATCCGCTATGGACTGGACTCTCACACTATTATGTTAGATCCACTATGGACTGGAATCTCACACTATTATTTTAGATCCACTATGGACTGGACTCTCACTATTATTTTAGATCCACTATGGACTGGACTCTCACTATTATGTTAGATCCACTATGGACTGGAATCTCACACTATTATTTTAGATCCACTATAAACTGGACTCTCACACTATTATTTTAGATCCTCTATGGACTGGACTCACACTATTATGTTAGAACCACTATGGACTGGACTCACACTATTATGTTAGATCCACTATGGACTGGACTCTCACTATTATGTTAGATCCACTATGGACTGGACTCTCACTATTATGTTAGATCCACTATGGACTGGACTCACACTATTATGTTAGAACCACTATGGACTGGACTCTCACTATTATGTTAGATCCACTATGGACTGGATTCTCACTATTATGTTAGATCCACTATGGACTGGACTCTCACTTTTATGTTAGATCAACTATGGACTGGACTGTCACAGTATTATGTTAGATCCGCTATGGACTGGACTCTCACACTATTATGTTAGATCCACTATGGACTGGAATCTCACACTATTATTTTAGATCCACTATGGACTGGACTCTCACTATTATTTTAGATCCACTATGGACTGGACTCTCACTATTATGTTAGATCCACTATGGACTGGAATCTCACACTATTATTTTAGATCCACTATAAACTGGACTCTCACACTATTATTTTAGATCCTCTATGGACTGGACTCACACTATTATGTTAGAACCACTATGGACTGGACTCACACTATTATGTTAGATCCACTATGGACTGGACTCTCACTATTATGTTGGATCCACTATGGACTGGACTCTCACTATTATGTTAGATCCACTATGGACTGGACTAACACTATTATGTTAGAACCACTATGGACTGGACTCTCACTATTATGTTAGATCCACTATGGACTGGATTCTCACTATTATGTTAGATCCACTATGGACTGGATTCTCACTATTATGTTAGATCCACTATGGACTGGACTCTCACTACTTTGTTAGATCCACTATGGACTGGACTCTCACTATTATGTTAGATCCACTATGGACTGGACTCTCACTATTATGTTATATCCACTATGGACTGGACTCTCACACTATTATGTTGGATCCACTATGGACTGGACTCTCACTATTATGTTGGATCCACTATGGACTGGACTCTCACTATTATGTTAGAGCCACTATGGACTGGACTGTCGCTATTATGTTAGATCCACTATGGACTAGACTCTCACTATTATGTTAGATCCACTATGAACTGGACTCTCACACTATTATGTTAGATCCACTATGGACTGGACTTTCACTATTATGTTAGATCCACTATGGACTGGACTCTCACTATTATGCTAGATCCACTACGGACTGGACTCTCACTATTATGTTAGATCCACTATGGACTGGACTCTCACACTATTATGTTAGATCCACTATGGACTGGACTCTGACTATTATGTTAGATCCACTATAGACTGGACTCTCACACTATTATGTTAGATCCACTATGGACTGGACCCTCACTATTTTGTTAGATCCACTATGGACTAAACTTGCACAATATTATGCTAGATCCTCTTGACGTCCATTGCACTGGTCACCCAGGGAGGGTCCCCACATCTGCGATCCCCTCTAAGGTTTCTCATTGTCCAATTGGGTTGAGTTTTTCCTTGCCCTGATGTGGGATCTGAGCCAAGGACGTTGTTGTGGCTTGTGCACCCCTTGGGACACTCGTGATTTAGGACTATATAAGAAAGCATTGATTGATCGATTGATCGATTGTCTCTGTTTTATCTGTGTTGAGGTGCTCGATGTCTGTCCTTGGCCGTCAGCAGGCAGGGTCTGGAAACAAACTGCTGATACGAGACAACTCGCAATGGAAGACTACAAGTTGTGTGCCTTTGCACAGATAGAAAAGTACAACTTCAACACAATTGATATCAACCATAGCAACGGCCTTAAATCACATGAGTTGTGTGATAACTTATACATAATTATTCTAACAACGTGTCAACTTCTGACAGGAGTGTGGTCTCCCTGTTGCTGTGTTGCCGTACACAACCGTGCGGTCCTCCTGTGTGGTTCCACGCCGTGGGGGATGGGGTTCGAAGACCGGTTTCATCGCAAGCAGACGCCACCTTGCTTGGACGAGGACCATGAGTAACAGCTGGATTGTTGTCTAGTCCTGTGAAGGGGGGCTGGGGGGGGTTGTCTCATCTGGGCCACTTGATTGGTTCTGCCGGCAGCGTAGTCATGCAAAGATGCTGATTGGACGGATAAATGGAGACTAGCGTGCAGGTTTGTGTCTGCTGTGTAGCTTTGCCTCCCAGAGTGCCAGCCTGACACGCCGCACATCGGCTGCATTTCAGATTAGAGCCAACGCGGCCCAGTGCACGTAGACTGTGTGTGTGTGTGTGTGTGTGTGTGTGTGTGTGTGTGTGTGTGTGTGTGTGTGTGTGTGTGTGTGTGTGCGTGCATGTGTGTGTGCGTGGCCAAACTGCTCATCTGTGCAAAAGCACAATTATCCACCGTGAGCAATGCACACTGTCTGATCACGGAATGGATCGGCTTCTCCCAGACTAATAATTAAATATTAACGGCAGATTTGACTCGCCCCGCACGGATCGATGCAGCATCGCGGCCCGCTGTTGGACGGTCAAGCCTGCCATGAAATGCATTGTTCAAAAGCCATTAGTCGCCTTTTATAGAACAATGAAGCATACTCGGTGCATTTAAAAGTCAAAATGGGCACCACGTGTTTCCCAATATGACAGGAGAGTCATGTGACATCTTGTGGCCAATCAGGGAATTCAACCTAATGTGTTGGATTGAAAATGGTGTGTTTAATGGAGTACATTACTGGTTTAGAAATATTCTAGAAACAGTGGTTTCAGTTAGTTTGCCGATACAAACTCCAAAAGCTGAGAAGTTATCTAGTTGTGTAAATGGTAAATAAAAAGAGAATACATCCATCCATCCATCCATTTTCTACCGCTTATTCCCTTTCGGGGTCGCGGGGGGCGGTGGCGCCTATCTCAGCTACAATCGGGCAGAAGGCGGGGTACATCCTGGACAAGTCGCCACCTCATCGCAGGGCCAACACAGATAGACAACACTCACACTCACATTCACACACTAGGGCCAATTTAGTGTTGCCAATCAACCTATCCCCAGGTGCATGTCTTTGGAGGTGGGAGGAAGCCGGAGTACCCGGAGGGAACCCACGCATTCACGGGGAGAACATGCAAACTCCACACAGAAAGATCCCGAGCCTGGATTTGAACCCAGGACTGCAGGACCTTCGTATTGTGAGGCAGACGCACTAACCCCTCTGCCACCGTGAAGAATACAAAGATTTGCAAATCCTTTTCAATTTACCGTATTTCCTTGAATTGCCGCCGGGTATGTAGTATGCGCCTGCCTTGAATTACTGCCAGGTCAAACTCTCTTCCCAAAATAATTTGCGCATGCTTAGTATTACCGCCGGGTCAAACTCGTCACGTCACGAGTGACACTTCACCTGTCATCATTTTCAAAATGGAGGAGGCTGATTTCAATACCGGTAATTGGAATTTGCATAAAGGGAAGAAGATTAAGAGCTATTCAGTAGGATTTAAGGTCCAAGCTATTGAATACCGCTATGCTAAAAAGAACAGTAAGCAGCTATGTTTTATTAATATACCGTAGCTGTGGAGAGGTGCGGCCGACGAGCGGAGAGGAGGAGCGGAAGAGCGACCTGGACAGAGGTTTTATTGAAAAATAGACAGTCAAACTGCTCAAGCCATGTCCTTCCTTGGTGGTCCTTGGAACCTGCAAGACGACGGCTTGAGACCGTCACAATACAGTAGCTGCGTGTGTCAAATATGAGTCATTAAATGACTTCCGCCTCATGGTGGTAGAGAGCGCTATCGATCCTTCTTGCGACTACTCGGCTGCAGAAGAAGTGACAATGAGTGACGTGATATGTGCTGGGACGGATATGACAGACCTGATAGCAGTTTTGTAAACTGTACTTTCAATGGAAGCAGGAGGTAATAAAGGAAGATCTCCATCGAGACAGAGAGACTTTTAAAACTGAAGAAAGATAAGGAAGACTTCTATAAACAAGTTATCGATGATTTTGATCAGAAGGAGCTGGCATGGATTTCATTTACTGTATAAGTAAAGGTAAGACCATAATAAAGTTGTTTTTTTATTAAATGTGCTTTTCATGATGGTATCCTTACACCACACCCAAATCTTAACTGCATGCCTTTGGTAAGTGCCGGAGTGAGAAGAGGTTTTAAAAATAATTAGCGGCACTTCAAGGAAATACGGTATATTCATTTGAATAGACTGCAAAGACAAGATATTTAAAGTTCCTACTGGAAAACGTTATTTTTTGCAAATATTAGCTCATTTGGAATTTGATGCTTGCAACGTGTTTCAAAAAAGTTGGCACAAGTGGCAAAAAACAGTGAGACTGATCAAAGACTTATTTGGAACATCCCACAGGTGAACAGGCTAATTGGGAACATTGATTGATTGAAACTTGTATTAGTAGATTGCACAGTACAGTACATATTCCCTACAATTGACCACAAAATGGTAACACCCCAATTAGTTTTTCAACTTGTTTAAGTCAGGGTCCACGTTAATCAAGTCATGGTAAACAGGTGGGTGCCATGATTGGCTATAAAAGCAGCTTCCATGAAATGCTCACTCATTCACAAACAAGGACGGGGCGAGGGTCACCACTTTGTCAACAAATGCCTGAGCAAATTGTTTAAGAACATTTTTCAAGCAGATACTGCAAGGAATTTAGAGATTTCACCATATATGCTCTGTAATGTCATCAAAAGATTCAGACAGTCTGGAGAAATCACTGCACGTAAGCCATGATATTACACACCTTCCATCCCTCAGGCGTTACTGCGTCCAAAAGCCACATCAGGGTGTAAAGGACATCACCACATGGGCTCAGGCACACTTCAGAAAACCACTGTCAGTAACTACAGTTGGTCGCTACATCTGTAAGTGCAAGTTAAAACTCTACTATGCAAAGCCAAAGGCATTTATCAACAACACCCAGAAACGCCGCCGGCTTCGCTGGGCCCAAGTAGAAACTCAAGTTGAAAAGGATTTGCAAATCATTGTTCAACAAACAAAATTGTGGCTAGTTGAGTAAAAATCATGTTCCCTTGTTTAGTTTTTACTCATTTTTACTAATTGGTTCTTATCTAGTTTGCACTTTGTCTGTATTATTATTATTATTATTATTGTCTTTTATCCAGTTTGCACTTTTTCTGCATTATTACCAGTCTCATTATTATCGACTCCTCTTTGCCTCATTCTTTTTATTTTCCCATTTTAATGATGTTAGATCTGTGTTGTTGTTGTTTTTGGGGACATGTGTTGTAAATTAGCTTTGGCTACACACACTATGATGCATACATTGGATAACTTTTTTCAGATATCTGTGTTTCTGTATCTGTCCCTATTTTAAAAAAAACTTACTTATGGAGGTGTGCAATGAGGACTACCATAAGTAAACTGTGGAGGCGGGTTCGTTACTTATGGAGGTGTGCAATGAGGACTACCATAAGTAAACTCTGGAGGTGGGTGGGTACGTATGGAGGTGTGCAATGAGGACTACCATAAGTAAACAGTGGAGGCGGGTGGGTACGTATGGAGGTGTGCAATGAGGACTACCATAAGTAAACTCTGGAGGTGGGTGGGTTCGTATGGAGGTGTTCAATGAGGACTACCATAAGTAAACTGTGGAGGCGGGTGGGTACGTATGGAGGTGTGCAATGAGGACTACCATAAGTAAACTCTGGAGGTGGGTGGGTACGTATGGAGGTGTGCAATGAGGACTACCATAAGTAAACTGTGGAGGTGGGTGGGTACGCATGGAGGTGTGCAATGAGGACTACCATAAGTAAACTGTGGAGGCGGGTGGGTACGTATGAAGGTGTGCAATGAGGACTACCATAAGTAAACTGTGGAAGCGGCTGGGTAGGTATGGAGGTGTGCAATTAGGACTACCATAAGTAAACTGTGGAGGCGGGTGGGTACGTATGGAGGTGTGCAATGAGGACTAGCATAAGTAAACTGTGGAGGCGGGTGGGTACGTATGGAGGTGTGCAATGAGGACTACCATAAATAAACTGTGGAGGCGGGTGGGTACGTATGGAGGTGTGCAATTAGGACTACCATAAGTAAACTGTGGAGGTGGGTGGGTACGTATGGAGGTGTGCAATGAGGACTACCATAAGTAAACTGTGGAGGCGGGTGGGTAGGTATGGAGGTGTGCAATGAGGACTACCATACTGTGGAGGTGGGTGGGTACGTATGGAGGTGTGCAATGAGGACTACCATAAGTAAACTGGAGGCGGGTGGGTAAGTATGGAGGTGTGCAATGAGGACTACCATAAGTATACTGTGGAGGTGGGTGGGTACGTATGGAGGTGTGCAATGAGGACTAGGATAAGTAAACTGTGGAGGCGGGTGGGTACGTATGGAGGTGTGCAATGAGGACTACCATAAGTAAATTGTATAGGCGGGTGGGTACGTATGGAGGTGTGCAATGAGGACTACCATAAGTATACTGTGGAGGTGGGTGGGTACGTATGGAGGTGTGCAATGAGGACTACCATAAGTAAACTGTGGAAGTGGGTGGGTACGTATGGAGGTGTGCAATGAGGACTACCATAAGTAAACTGCAAGTTACTGTGGTGTATAATAGTGAGTGTGTATGAGGCTGTCGTGCTGGTCTTGGATCCTATTGGACAAATGTACCTGATGAAGTGTTTCTGGAGTTGAAGGAGCTTAAAAGCTTGGTCTTGAACTTTAGATTCAACTTTTGCAGTCATAAAAAGGCTCCTTTTTCTCTTTTGCTGTCGCCTTTGAGACGAGTGAAGTGACAGGTGGACATGAAAGAAGCCAAGAAGTAGGAAAAGTAACAAAAGTTTATGCTGTGAAGAGATTTTCTCCTCAATTTGACAATCTTCCTTTCAGACCTCAAAAGCATCATTCATTTCCTTCATCCGTCAGTGTCTTTCATTATTGAAAGTACCAGCAACACATCACATTCAATTTGTGGAAGATGTAGAACATTCAGAATAGGATTTTGCGGCAGTCATTTGCACGTGATACACATGGTGTAATAATGCCGGAATAGCTTTCATCTCCATGACGACACGTCCGGCTCATTGAATATGCGTGCGTTTTTTTTCTCCGGCTGTACGAACCATTGAAACTCCGTAAAAATATAAACGTTTCTTCAAAGTTCCCGGAGAGGTAATCAAAAAGGGCGACAGACTGCACAATTTTACGAAAGACAACGAGAAAAGTAGCACACACTCCAGACCAAGGGTCACCAACCATTTTGAAACCAAGAGTTACTTCTTGGGTACTGATTAATGCGAAGGGCTACCAGTTTGATACACACTTAAATAAACTGCCAGAAATAGCCAATTTGCTCAATTTACCTTTAACTCTATGTTATTATTAATAATTAATGATATTTATCTTTGTGGAAACACTGTTCATCTTAATGATTTCTAACAATAAATATATCTTTTTGATGACATGTTTTAAATAGGTTAAAATCCAATCTGCACTTTGTTAGAATATATAACAAATTGGACCAAGCTATATTTCTAACAAAGACAAATCATTATTTCTTCTAGATTTTCCAGAACAAAAATTTTAAAAGAAATTCAAAAGACTTTGAAATAAGATTTAAAATTGATTCTACAGATTTTCTAGATTTGCCAGAATATTTTTTTTGAATTTTAATCATAATAAGTTTGAAGAAATATTTCACAAATATTCTTTGTTGAAAAAACAGAAGCTAAAATGAAGAATTCAATTAAAATGTATTTATTATTCTTTACAATAAAAAAAATGTACTTGAACATTGATTTAAATTGTCAGGAAAGAAGAGGAAGGAGTTTAAAAGGTAAAAATGTATATGTGTTTAAAATCCTAAAATTATTTTTAAGGTTGTATTTTTTCTCTAAAATTGTCTTTCTGAAAGTTATAAGAAGCAAAGTAAAAAAATAAATGAATTTATTTAAACAAGTGAAGACCAAGTCTTTAAAATATTTTCTTGGATTTTCAAATTCTATTTGAGTTTTGTCTCTCTTAGAATTGAAAATGTCCAGCAAAGCGAGACCAGCTTGCTAGTAAATAAATATAATTTAAAAAATAGAGGCAGCTCACTGGTAAGTGCTGCTATTTGAGCTATTTTTAGAACAGGCCAGCGGGCGACTCATCTGGTCCTTGCGGGCGACCTGGTGCCCGCGGGCACCGTGTTGGTGACCCCTTGTCTAGACCAAGAGAGAGGAGTCAAAAAGATCACTTCTTTAAAGGTTCATTTCATAAACTTTTAACGTTTAGTATTTCCCATTTAATTATTATCTTGATATTACTTGTATTTCATCTGATTTAAGAGTTCTTAAAATTCATTTTTGCTACAAGCATTTTGTAAAGCACCAACTTGGCAAGTCTAAATAAAAGAAAGCACAATTGAGTAAAACCAAAAAGAGTTTTGAGCTTTTACCAAAAGCAGCAATCATAAATGAATATTTCAACACATACACAATGTTGACATCTAAAGTTATATTTTGATAAACAATCATAAATTAATATTTCAGCGCATACACAATGTTGACGTTTTTCTCGGTATATTTGGGTAAGCACTCCATTTATGTCGAAATAGCTTGGCTTTAACTTCCACATTTACACCGTGACCAAGTCATTCCGACTTCATTCTCTTGGCTTCTGTTTGCTCCAACATCTCAGCCTTCCTTCGTGCTCGCTTCTTTAAGCAGTTGTTCATCCTCTGTATACTCAGCTATAAAAAATATAAGGTTGTGAATCCTCATTAGTCCGAAAATAGCCGTCTTTGTTTTTTATTACCAAGTCTGTCATGATTAGGAAACACACTAGCGTTTGTTTTCGAAAGTACGACACACAGTTGTTGCCTGAAGATGGAAGTGTGTTGCTATGGAAATGGAAATCAATGCGCGGATGAAATCAGTCCCAGAAATTATTAAAATTACCAAAATACGGTAAATATTGTACATATTACAT
>NC_084615.1:11743647-11748647 GCF_033978795.1 Nerophis ophidion
GCTGTTGTTGTGTGTTGTTACCGCGCTGGGAGGACTTTAATGAAACTGCCTAACTATAAACCCACTTAAGAAACCAAGAACTCGCCCTCGATCATTCTACACTTTCAACATCATTGGGCAGACACGCTGTTTATATTGTGGGAAAGCGGACGTGGAAACAGGCTGTCCGCACTCAGGAGGGGGCGTGGCCTCCAGCTCCGCCTGAATCTCGGGAGAAAATTTGTCCCGAGAGGTTTTCAAGAGAGGCGCTGAATTTCGTGAGTCTCCCGGAAAATCCGGGAGGGTTGGCAAGTATGGATTCAGGCCACATAAGAGGATAGTCCGAATCCCATTGGAATCTCTCTCTAAATGGGACTTCAGTCTAAACGCATTGTGAGCTGAATGTGACCCATGGGGTTCTTGAAGAAAAATGCCCTATGTTTGTGTTGTTTTGGACTGTTGGAACCGTTCAAAAGACAAACTGGATCAAAGTTTCATCAGAGCTCCTGGAGTGGTAATCAAGATGAGAGAAAGATTGCAATATTTTACATGAAACAATGAGAAACATGGCATGCACAAGTTTGCAGTGATCACGCCGTTAAACGTTTGTTTGATATACTTTTAATATTTAGTAGTCCCCATTTAAGTATTATTTGATATTATTCGCCAGTGGGCGACTCATCTGGTCCTTACGGGCGACCTGGTGCCTGCGGACACCGAATTGGTGACCCCTGAGATAGACGATGTCCAACTTTAAATAATCCAAAAACGGTCAACACTCCTCAGCCTTCCCGGTAAGGTTTATTCAGGTGTACTTGAGAGGAGGCTGCGCCGGATAGTCGAACCTCGGATTCAGGAGGAACAGTGTGGTTTTCGTCCTGGTCGTGGAACTGTGGACCAGCTCTATACTCTCGGCAGGGTTCTTGAGGGTGCATGGGAGTTTGCCCAACCAATCTACATGTGCTTTGTGGACTTGGAGAAGGCATTCGACCGTGTCCCTCGGGAAGTCCTGTGGGGAGTGCTCAGAGAGTATGGGGTACCGGACTGTCTTATTGTGGCGGTCCGCTCCCTGTATGATCAGTGTCAGAGCTTGGTCCGCATTGCTGGCAGTAAATCGGACACATTTCCAGTGAGGGTTGGACTCCGCCAAGGCTGTCCTTTGTCACCGATTCTCTTCATAACTTTTATGGACATAATTTCTAGGCGCAGTCAAGGCGTTGAGGGGTTCCGGTTTGGTGGCTGCAGGATTAGGTCTCTGCTTTTTGCAGATGATGTGGTCCTGAAGGCTTCATCTGGCCAGGATCTTCAGCTCTCATTGGATCGGTTCGCAGCCGAGTGTGAAGCGACCGGAATGAGAATCAGCACCTCCAAGTCCGAGTCCATGGTTCTCGTCCGGAAAAGGGTGGAGTGCCATCTCCGGGTTGGGGAGGAGACCCTGCCCCAAGTGGAGGAGTTCAAGTACCTAGGAGTCTTGTTCACGAGTGGGGGAAGAGTGGATCGTGAGATCGACAGGCGGATCGGTGCGGCGTCTTCAGTAATGCGGACGTTGTATCGATCCGTTGTGGTGAAGAAGGAGCTGAGCCGGAAGGCAAAGCTCTCAATTTACCGGTCGATCTACGTTCCCATCCTCACCTATGGTCATGAGGTTTGGGTCATGACCGAAAGGACAAGATCACGGGTACAAGCGGCTGAAATGAGTTTCCTCCGCCGTGTGGCGGGGCTCTCCCTTAGAGATAGGGTGAGAAGCTCTGCCATCCGTGATGAACTCAAAGTAAAGCCGCTGCTCCTTCACATCGAGAGGAGCCAGATGAGGTGGTTCGGGCATCTGGTCAGGATGCCACCCGAACGCCTCCCTAGGGAGGTATTTAGGGCACGTCCAACCGGTAGGAGGCCACGGGGAAGACCCAGGACACGTTGGGAAGACTATGTCTCTCGGCTGGCCTGGGAACGCCTCGGGATCCCCCGGGAAGAGCTGGACGAAGTGGCTGGGGAGAGGGAAGTCTGGGCTTCCCTGCTTAGGCTGCTGCCCCCGCGACCCGACCTCGGATAAGCGGAAGATGATGGATGGATGGATGGATGGATGGTCAACATTTCCAAACTTCCCGAGCTTAACTGCCCGTGGTAAATTTCCGGAAACTTTGCAGCCCTTCGCAAGCCTGCTCCCGCGTCACAAAGGTATACCTCGACGTACTTTAACCTTGCAGTTGGGTACAGCTCAGTATGATGGCGGCTTATCTTCCTTCCAGGCTGATGCTATATCTGTAGGCTTTGCAAGCTGTTTATTTCAACTCTTTGCACCTCTCCTTAACAGGAAGCCGTGCGCCTCAATTGGATTACAGCTAATTAAATACTCCATGGTGTCAACAGACAGAGGTGTCACACTCCCCTTTGCCCTCCTGCCTTTGTCTTCTTACCATTCCTCCATCAGGCCACCGGGAGTTCTAGGGCCTACATTAGTTGGCCACAACATAGAAGTTCTCTGCTCAGAGTTATATAGACAAAAGTTTTGATCCAGCTCTTGTATTGGATACATTTTACAGCTTTACTGTAGCTAATGTTAAGGCTGGCTACTTTATGCTCCGATACCAGCTTCGTTTTTGGCAACTCTGAGCGATACGGTTCTGTTTGGCCTCAAGCGCGGCCGACATCTGTTCCTGAGCACTTCACAGAGGTTTGTGCTTTGGAGGTGTTGGTATGCAGTGATTAGCACCAGGCTGTCTTTACACAACCACCTGGCTCCCTACCGAGCTCCCATAAACTGTTTACCAAGGTGTCTGCTGCCGTGGTCGTCAACCGCGTCCCAATCAGGCTTTTTTTCATTTTTATTTGGACTTGTTAGCTTTAGATATTCTCACAATGAAGCTCTCTACGCCTTCTGCATCAACCAACTGTTGCCCAACTGTGCCCCTCACAATGATTGTGCTAAAATATCACCAATTGAAATAAATGTGATCTGCGAAGGGATGGCCAATGTTTGCTGGTCTGGATGCTTTTGGGAGAGAGAGCATCTTCACAAGCTGACACCTTTGGCCGCCTTTGGAGATAAATTCAATAGAAATGGACCAGCCAGTGATTAACAGTACGACCATGCACATTTTAGTTAATTAAATCCATCCATCCATCCATCCATCTACCATGAATTGATTAATTTTTTTTCGATTGTTACCATTTAGTGGTCAATCGTACGGAATATGTACTGTACTGTGCAATCTACAAATAAAAGTTTCAATTAATCAATCTTCTTCCTCTAATCCGAGGTTGGGTCGCGGGGGCAGCAGCTTAAGCAGGGAAGCTCAGACTCTCCTCTCCCCAGCCACTTGGTCCAGCTCCATGTTCCCAGGTCAGCCGGGAGACATAGTCTTCCCACCGGTTTTTGATGCTTCCCCGTGGCCTCCTAATGGTCAGACGTGCCCTAAACACCTACCTAGGGAGGCGTTCAGGTGGCATCCTGACCAGATTCCCAAACCACCTCATCTGGCTCCTTTCCTTGTGGAGGAGCGTCGACTTTACTTTGAGATAGGGTGAGAAGCTCTCACCCTATCCAGGGAAACTCATTTTGGCCGATTGTACCCGTGATCTTGTCCTTTCGGTCATAACCCAAAGCTCATGACCATAGGTGAGGATTGGAACGGAGCTCGACCGGTAAGTTGAGAGCTTTGCCTTCCGGCTCAGCTCCTTCATCACCACAACGGATCGATACAGCGTCCGCATTACTGAAGAGGCCGCACCGATCCGCCTGTCGATCTCACGATCCACTCTTGCCTCACTCGTGAACAAGACTCCGAGGTACTTGAACTCCTCCACTCGGGGCAGGATCTCCTCCCCAACCTGGAGATGGCACTCCACCCTTTTTTCGGGTCAAAGTTAATTGTCTTAGTAAATGAGGTTAGCTGTGGCCGGACTTAAGTAAGCTTGTATTGCCCCAGAACATCGTCGACATGATATCTGTGACAGTATGATCGTCTCCACCGCCTTAGTTGGTACCGTCTCCTTCAGCCTTTTCATTGGTCACTTTTCAGTTGAACTAAAAAGACAGTGGTGCATGCATGATCTCACACAGTGCAGTCAGTTGTATGATCTGCATTTCTATCCAGCATCCAGAACTACACAAACCATCCCAATGTTTGGCACATTTTTGTGTTGTTGTAGCATGGTGGTACAGCTTGCTTGTGTCGGCTAGAGCTAAAGACGCTGCTGTCTGTTGGGGTTTTCCAATCTGAACCAAAGTGAACCGAATACACGACCTAAGTCCAGTCCAGTCTGATTTATCGTTTGAAATTTCAAGCTGATGTGGTACATTTTTCCAAGATGAGTTGTAAGGATGTTGAGAGTGAGAGCACACACTGTGGTTTGTGTTTGGTTCTCCTTTGAACAACAGACTGATGTTCTTTGTATCAGTGAGGTCAGGGTTCATCGTCCTTACAAGCTGTAGGCTATATCTGTAGGCTTTAATAGTCCAATAAGCTGTTTATTTCGAACCTTTGCTCCTCTCTTAACAGGAAGCCGTGCGCCTCAATTGGATTACAGCTAATTAAATACTCTACAGAGTCAACAGACAAAGGTGCCACACTCCCCTTTGCCCCCAACCATCACCGCTTTTGTCTTCTTACCGTTCCTCCATCAGTCCACGGAAACGAGTCACACTGTAACTGTTTCTTTTAGTCACACACACACACACACACACACACACACACACACACACACACACACACACACACACACACACACACACACACACACACACACACACAACAGGCTGCAACGTCAGGCTCTAGACTGTAGTAATGATACTGCCCTCAGAATGATAATGCTCAATTTTTGGGTCATTTCACGACTCGCATTACTGGAAGCTGAGGTTGCCATGACAAAAGTTTATTGGCCAGTTTGTCTGATTCGCGGTGTCACAAATGTGTGAGTGTCTCAGTGTGAAGATAATCTTTGGGCAATTGAGGAGGAACAAAATGGGACCATTAGTGACAAAAGGAATAAAGTAAATCTCATGTAAATCGACTAACAAAGCT
>NC_084615.1:11751147-11758377 GCF_033978795.1 Nerophis ophidion
ACCACCATGTACTATCATACCACCATGTACTGTCATACCACCATGTACTGACACCAACTGTGGGCCACAAACTTAAGCAACTTTGTTTTGATTCTCATATTTATTTGCAGTATAAAAAAAATAATGAACAATTTGTTTCCCATGAATCAGTTTCAGCACAAAACATGCATCACATTTAATTTACGGCTGGTTGAACATTGTTCACGTAATCAAAGGCTGAACATTGTGAAATGCCCTTAAGTGTTGGAGTAGAATTGCCCTCAGCAACAAAACACTTTGTGTTTAAGTCCCCGTGGTTGTTGTTGTTGTTGTTGTCGCTGCTCTTGTTGTGGTTTCCCAGATGGTTCCAGTAGTTTAATGGCGCTCCTCTGCCTCGGCTGTGAGTGACAGAAGTCAAGATCCAGGGCAGAGGAAGCAGCATTTAATAGAAAAAACATCAATTGTGCTGCAAGCTTTAAGAATCCCACTCATCTTTGTAAAAACCCCTCTAAGGATTCAAGAGCTACCTTAAACACTTAACACACACACACACACACACACACACACACACACACACACACACACACACACACACACACACACACACACGCACACACACGTAATGCATGTGATTTCCTAAATCCTGCTCACACTTTCACTGACAATAGGCTTTGAAAGACTCCGGAGAGTTGGCCCTTTTTTTTCCCAAAGGTTTTTTTCCTTTTTTTTATGCGTTAGCAATATTTCTGTGTGTGTGTTTGCCTTCAAATACTTAGTTTCCGCTGCCCTACATAGTGAAGGTGAGGCGCAGACCCATCAAGGAGAAAGCCTGAATGCAATAGCTACCATCTTGTTGGGGGCCAACACACCAAGGCCCCGTTTACACTTAGCCAGATAAGGTAACTCCTCAGTCTTCCCTTTAAGGTTTATTCAGGTGTACTGGAGAGAAGACTACGCCGGATAGTTGACCCTTGGCTTCAGGAAGAACAGTGCGGTTTTCGTCCTGGTCATGGAACTGTGGACCAGCTGTATACTCTCGGCAGGGTCCTTGAGGGTGCATGGGAGTTTGCCCAACCAGTCTACATGTGCTTTGTGGACTTGGAGAAGGCATTGGACCGTGTCCTCCGGGAAGTCCTGTGGGGAGTGCTCAGAGAGTATGGGGTATCGGACTGTCTGATTGTGGCGGTCCGCTCCCTGTATGATCAGTGTCAGAGCTTGGAAGTCGGACCAGTTTCCAATGAAGGTTGGACTCCTCCAAGGTTACCCTTTGTCACCCATTCTGTTCATACCTTTTATGGACAGAATTTCTAGGCGCAGTCAGGGCTTTGAGGGGATCCGGTTTGGTGGCTGCAGGATTAGGTCTCTGCTTTTTGCAGATGATGTGGTCCTGATGGCTTCATCTGGCCAGGATTTTCTGCTCTCACTGGATCGGTTCGCAGCCGAGTGTGAAGTGACTGGGATGAGAATCAGCACCTCCAAGGTTCTCGCTCAGAAAAGGGTGGAGTGCCATCTCCAGGTTGGGAAAGAGACCATGCCCAAAGTGGAGGAGTTCAAGTACCTGGGAGTCTTGTTCACGAGTGGGGGAAGAGTGGATGGTGAGATCGACAGGCGGATCGGTGCGGCGTATTCAGTAATGCGGACACTGTATGAATCCCTTATGGTGAAGAAGGAGCTGAGCCGAAAGGCAAAGCTCTCAATTTACCGGTCGATCTACGTTCCCATCCTCACCTATGGTCATGAGCTTTGGGTTATGACCGAAAGGACAAGATCAGGGGTACAAGCGGCCCAAACTATTTTCCTCCGCCGAGTGGCGGGTCTCTCACTTAGGGTGAGAAGCTCTGTCATCCGGGACGAACTCAGAGTAAAGCCGCTGCTCCTCCACATCGAGAGGATCCAGATGAGGTGGTTCGGGCATCTGGTCAGGATGACCCAGGACACGTTGGGCAGACTATGTCTCCCGGCTGGCCTGGGAACGCCTCAAGATCCCCCGGGATGAAGTGGTATCCATTGTGACTATTGTAGTCAATCACCCCTGAGACATCATACATGAATCACATCTTTATTAGACACCTAAACAATGTGATAGAGAACATTTAACATTAATCTATCAATCTAGATATCTGCTCAGGACACTCCTCACTCTTTTGCCTTCACCCTAATTGTCCATTCCTTTTTGCTGACTTGATATACTCTGGACCGAGACCCTGAGTCGGCGACATACATGGCGTACAATAACTAATACAGTCTGCTTTGGTGACTTTATAAACTCTGGATTGAGACGGTGAGTCGGTGACATACATGACGGACAATAACTGATACAGTCTGCTTTGCCAGTCCAAAAGCATTCATCGTTACCCGTAGTCTTCTCTCCACGGCCAGGTAACACAAAGCACCTACTACCTTTTTTTATCACATCCACGGGAGCCCGCATTGTCGTTGTCTCTCCTTCGATAAATGGACAAAGTTTTTCGCTAAGTAGCATCACAGCTGACCCGGACATTGGAAAGTTCTCTTCCCGTCTGAGAAGTGTTGTATCCCAGATAGCTGCAACGGCTTTCTCTAAAGGTATTCATGTGGGATTTCCACAAGCATCTATCTGTACATGTGTTCTTTCTGACGTCACTTCCTGTGTGGGCGCGGTCTTTCTGGGGTCACTTCCTCTCCGAACTCACTTTGTAAATGATCAATGCGTCCATACAAAGCTAAGAGCCAGAGTTTCAAGAATTACACGACTGACTTACCCATGTAAAAATTTGTCCGAGGAGGGGAATCTTAAGCGCTGGTTTATCCATCCATCCATCCATCCATTTCCTTCCGCTTATCCGAGGTCGTATCGTGGGGGCAGCAGCCTAAGCAGGGAAGCCCAGACTTCCCTCTCCCCAGCCTCTTGGTTCAGCTCCTCCCGGGGGATCCCGAGGCGTTCCCAGGCCAGCTGGGAGACATAGTCTTCCCAACGTGCTCCAAACACCTCCCTAGGGAGAAGTTCGGGTGGCATCTTGACCAGATGCCCGAACCACCTCATCTGGCTCCTCTCCATGGGGAGGAGCAGCGGCTTTACTTTGAGCTCCCCCCGGATGGCAGAGCTTCTCACCCTCTCTCTAAGGGAGAGCCCCGCCACCCGGCGGGGGAAACTCATTTCCGCCTGGCCGGCCCGCCCCCTATGTCCACGCGATGCTGCAGAGTCTTGTCAACCAAGACAGCCCCACAGCATCCAGAGCCTTAAGGAACTCAAGGCGGATCTCATCCACCCCCGGGGCCTTGCCACCGAGGAGCTTTTTAACTACCTCGGCAACCTCAGCCCTAGAAATAGGAGAGCCCACCACAGGGTACCCAGGCACTGCTTCTTCATAGGAAGACGTGTTGGTGGGATTGAGGAGGTCTTCGAAGCATTCCTTCCACCTATCCACAACATCCGCAGTTGAGGTCAGCAGATCACCGTCCCCACCATACACGGTGTTGACAGGGCACTGCTTCCCCTTCCTGACGCGGCGGATGGTGGTCCAGAATCGCTTCGAAGCCATCCGGAAGTCGTTTTCCATGGCTTCCCTGAACTCCTCCCATGTTAGCGTTTTTGCCCCCGCAACTGCTAAAGCTGCACACCGCTTGGCCTGTCGGTACCTGTCCACTGCCTCCGGAGTCCTATGAGCCAAAAGAACTCGATAGGACTCCTTCTTCAGCTTGATGGTATCCCTTACCGCCAGTGTCCACCAACGGGTTCTAGGGTTTTTCTCAACCAATATTCTACAACACAAATACAACGTTGAACCAACATGCTTTTTAATGGCGTTTAATCAATGTTGGGTTGTGACCTTGATTTATAATTGAAATTTGGTCATTCCTTAACCAGTATTCTACTGGTTGTTCTACACTGTCAGTAACTGTAGTTTGTCGCTACATCTGTAAGTGCAAGTTAAACCTCCACTATACGAAACGAAAGCCATTTATCAACAACACCCTGAAACACAGCCAGCTTTGCTGGGCCCGAGCTCATCTAAGATGGACTGATGCAAACTGGGAAAGTGTTCAGTGGTCTGGGGAGTCTACGTTTCAAATTGTTTTTGGAAACTGTCGGCCAAAGAGGAAAAGAACCATCCGGACTGTTCTAGGTGCAAAGTTAAAAACGCAGCATGTGTGATGGTATGGGGGTGTATTAGTGATTGTTGTAGGGTGAAATTGTTCTAGGCAGCATGTGTGATGGTATGGGGGTGTATTAGTGATTGTTGTAGGGTGAAAGTGTTCTAGGCAGCATGTGTGATGGTATGGGGGTGTATTAGTGATTGTTGTAGGGTGAAAGTGTTCTAGGCAGCATGTGTGATGGTATGGGGGTGTATTAGTGATTGTTGTAGGGTGAAATTGTTCTAGGCAGCATGTGTGATGGTATGGGGGTGTATTAGTGATTGTTGTAGGGTGAAAGTGTTCTAGTCAGCATGTGTGATGGTATGGGGGTGCATTAGTGGCCAAGGCATGGCTAACTTACACATCTGTGAAGGCACCATTAATGCTGAAAGGTACATGCAGGTTTTGGAGCAACATATGTTGTCATCATGGACGCCCCTGCTTATTTCAGCAAGATAATGCCAAGCCAGGTGTTACAACAGAATGGCTTCATAGTAAAAGAGTGCAGGTACTAGACTGGCCTGCCTGTAGTCCAGACCTGTCTCCCATTGAAAATATGAAATCTTAAAATATGAGGCAGGAGACTGTTGAACAACTTAAGCTGTACATCAAGCAAGAATGGGAAATAATTCCACTTCAAAAATGTGTCGTCTCAGTTCCCAAACCTGCACTGAGTGTTGTTCAAAGGAAAGGCCATGTAACACACTGGTAAAAATGCCTTTTTTGACATGTGTTGCTGCCATTACATTCCAACTTCCTGATTATTTGCAAAAAATAGTAAAGTTTGTCAGTGTGAAGATGAAATATCTTGTCTTTGCAGTCTATTCAATTGAATATAAGTTGAAAAGGATTTGTTGTATTCTCTTTTTATGTAGCATTTACACAAGGTGACAACTTCACTGCTTTTGGGGTTTGTAAATGAAGAATTGTTGGTTGATGTTGTTTAGAGGGATTTGTGTGCAGAATAGATGCTCTTCTATTGGCTCTATTGTTGGCTGACATTTATTGACGATGTACAATGCATGCAATAGAAAAAACACGTTCTTGCCTTCCATAAGGATTGTAGATGTTAGGCAAAATTCCCCAAACAAGTGCAGCTCCCCTGCTTAATGTTACATGCAGAATTGACATTACAGTCTACAAACCCCGTTTCCATATGAGTTGGGAAATTGTGTTAGAAGTAAATATAAACGGAATACAATGATTTGCACATTATTTTCAACCCATATTCAGTTGAATATGCTACAAAGACAACATATTTGATGTTCAAACTCATAAACTTTACTTTTTTTTTGCAAATAATCATTAACTTAGAATTTCATGGCTGCAACACGTTCCAAAGTAGTTGGGAAAGGGCATGTTCACCACTCTGTTACATCACCTTTTCCTTTAACAACACTCAATAAACGTTTGGGAACTGAGGAAACTAATTGTTGAAGCTTTGAAAGTGGAATTCTTTCCCATTCTTGTTTTATGTAGAGCTTCAGTCGTTCAACAGTCCGGGGTCTCCGCTGTCGTATTTTACGCTTCATAATGCGCCACACATTTTCCATGGGAGACAGGTCTGGACTGCAGGCGGGCCAGGAAAGTACCCGCACTCTTTTTTTTTTTTTTTTTTACCAAGCCACGGTGTTGTAACACGTGCTGAATGTGGCTTTGCATGGTCTTGCTGAAATAAACAGGGGCGTCCATGAATAAGACGGCGCTTAGATGGCAGCATATGTTATTTCAAAAGCTGTATGTACCTTTCAACATTAATGGTGCCTTCACAGATGTGTAAGTTACCCATGCCTTGGCCACTAATGCACCCCCATACCATCACACATGCTGGCTTTTGAACTTTGCGTCGATAACAGTCTGGATGGTTCGCTTCCCCTTTGGTCCGGATGACACGATGTCAAATATTTCCAAAAACAATTTGAAATGTGGACTCGTCAGACCACAGAACACTTTTCCACTTTGCATCAGTCCATCTTAGATGAGCTCGGGCCCAGCAAAGCTGGCTGTGTTTCTGGGTGTTGTTGATAAATGGCTTTCGTTTCGTATAGTAGAGGTTTAACTTGCACTTACAGATGTAGCGACCAACTGTTTTAGTGACAGTGGTTTTCTGAAGTGTTCCTGAGCCCATGTGGTGATATCCTTTAGAGATTGATGTCGGTTTTTGATACAGTGCCGTCTCAGGGATGGAAGGTCACGGTCATTCAATGTTGTTTTCCGGCCATGCCGCTTACATGGAGTGATTTCTCCAGATTCTCTGAACCTTTTGATGATATTATGGTCCGTAGATGTTGAAATCCCAAAATTTCTTGCAATTGCACTTTGAGAAACCTTGTTCTTAAATTGTTTGACTCTTTGCTCACACAGTTGTGGACAAAGGGGTGTACCTCGCCCCATCCTTTCTTGTGAAAGACTGAGCATTTTTTGGGAAGCTGTTTTTATACCCAATCACGGCACCCACCTGTTCCCAATTAGCCTGCACACCTGTGGGATGTTCCAAATAAGTGTTTGATGAGCATTCCTCAACTGTATCAGTATTTATTGCCACCTTTCCCAACTTCTTTGTCACGTGTTGCTGGCATCAAATTATAAAATTAATGATTATTTGCAACAAAAAAAAATGTTTATGAGTTTGAACATCAAATATGTTGTCTTTGTAGCATATTCAACTGAATATGGGTTGAAATGATTTGCAAATCATTGTATTCTGTTTATATTTACATCTAACACAACTTCTCAACTCATATGGAAACAGGGTTTGTACATAAACCCGAGTGCACCGGAGTTTACTTGCAAGTGATCCAGGTCTGGGGTCGTGGTCCGCAGCAGAGTGGTTGTGCACACTTGACCAAACAAACGGTGCAAACATCTGACTCGGGTCAAAAAGGGATTATTTTCTGCAGACATGTTGTGGTGTGCAGTGCATCCCAGTCCTCCAACGTGTTGGTGTGACTTTATGGCTGAGTGGGTGGATGCACGCAGTGGTTTTAGGGAGAAGTAAAAATGTTTATTGCTCCTTTAGGAAATATTACCACTGCAGAGATGACAACTAAAATTGAGGAAGTGGAGGGAGAAAAAAAAAAAAGTGTCAGAAAAACAAGCTGGCAGCCGACGCTCTAACGATACTTGAAGGATGCT